>NC_052333.1:15879758-16149758 GCF_016432855.1 Salvelinus namaycush | reverse complement strand
TGACGTCACCGATTGAAACGCTATTAGCGCGCACCACCGCTAACTAGCTAGCCATTTCACATCGGTTACACATGCGTATGGGTCTAACGGTTAATTTGCATAATTTTGTGGAATTAAATTGGAGCATGTGTATTTATCACATGCCCACAGCCTACAGAGAGCCTATTTTGAGCACAATATCACCTCAGCAATAGAGCTGCTGGGGTGAAACCCAGTCATTGTGCAACAACTCTAAAATAAATAACTTATTAAAAATGGTGTTGATCACCACAATTAAAGAGCTACTATTTTTATTTCTCAACTAGTGCGGCTCCCATTCAAGTGCAATAGGCAAGGATGGGCATGTTATCAGAGCGCCACCCACCGCTTTGCAATATGAGCTGCAGGTAGGATGCATTTTGAAAACTGAACATTTCACTTCATATTATGAGGCATGTCTTGCCTTGCTTCAAAGTAGCCTAGACAACATCTGACCATGGAAACATGGAGGCAATTATTTTATAAGGACTTCCTTTCATATTCCATTGAAACCAGCATTTCTCTTGGTTTTCCTATCACCTTTCTTTCTTTGTAGGGAGAAGCCAAACGCACAATCCTAGTCATATTAGCAAACCATCCTAGTTGTTGCACCTTTAGATTCTCCCTCTTTCTAAGTCTCTAGCAGAGATTTTCATCTCATCAGGTGCACTGTTAAGAACGGTGTTCTCCCACGAATTGCATTTTGGAAAATGTTTGAAAATTGTCTACTTCATTACAGGAGTTGCATATTCTGTTAAGATTATGGTAATTCATCTAAATGTGATTTGTCATTCTGAGTACCGTCGGTGGACGACCTAATGGGTAACACACCCAAAGCATATGCTTCAGGTAAATTTCTGAAATGGCCGGTAAATTAAAATATTCCAGGGTTATGTTGCCTGGGGCAACAGAAACCGTGGTGTGTGCATGCAGGCACAAGCGTGTGAGTGTCTGTATGCGTCTCACCAGGCACGCCGGCCGCCAGCCCCTGTCCGAAGGCGAGCGCCGAGTTGACAGCTGCGGCGGAGATCAGCTGGTCATTCTGCTGACCCTGTTGACCTTGGCTAGGGGTCAGGGGTCTCTGGTTACCGCCCCCACGCATCACCTAGGAACCACAGGATACACAAAGCAATAGCCAATAGGAGGAGGGCAGAGGGTCTGAAACTGGTGTTATCCTTAGTAAAATGCCATGGACACAACGTGACTGGGCAAATAATGTGCATGATTGCATCAATACTTACTCTATGCATGCTGAAACAATCTACAACCACAAAGTGGTGAGCATTGAAAGACCGGCAAAAAATGTATGACAGTAGCGTTATCTAATGGGAGAGCAGTTGAGGAGAGGTCTAACCAATAGGAAGCCACTGACCTGTTGTTGGTTCTGCTGGTTCTGTCCTTGAGCCTGTTGATTGGCTGAGTTGTTGGCGGCTGCAGCCTGTTGCTGGAACAGATTGGCTGGATACACTCCCCATGGAGTTACCCCGTAGTACTGAGGAGGCATCACCGCTGGGCCTGAACACACACACATGGTACGTTGGTTGGCACATACAATGCCAGAATAGTGGGTTCGATTCCCTGGAGTACGTATATGTAAAAAGTATGCAAGCATGACTGCAAGTTGCTAAATGATACAGTTGAAGTTTACATACACCTTAGCCAAATACATTTAAACTCAGTTTCACAATTCCTGACATTTAATCCTAGTAAAAATGTCCTGTCTTTGGTCAGTTAAGATAACCACTTTATTTTAAGAATATGAAATGTCAGAATAATAGTAGAGAGAATGATTTATTTCAGCTTTTATTTCTTTCATCACATTCCCAGTGGGTCAGAAGTTTACATACACTCTATTAGTATTTGGTAGCATTGTCTTTAAATTGTTTAACTTGGGTCAAACGTTTCGGGTAGCCTTCCACAAGCTTCCCACAATAAGTTGGGTGAATTTTAGCCCATTACACCTGCTCTGTCAGGAGGAACTGAGTCAGGTTTGTAGGCCTCCTTGCTCGTACACGCTTTTTCAGTTCTGCCCATAAATTTTCTATGGGATTGAGGTCAGGGCTTTGTAATGGCCACTCCAATACCTTGACTTTGTTGTCCTTAAGACATTTTGCCACAACTTTGGAAGTATGCTTGGGGTCATTGTCCATTTGGAAGACCCATTTGCGACCAAGCTTTAACTTCCTGACTCATGTCTTGAGATGTTGCTTCAATATATCCACAATTGTCCTTCCTCGTGATGCCATCTATTTTGTGAAGTGCACCATTCCCTCCTGCAGCAAAGCACCCCCACAACATGATGCTGCCACCCCCGTGCTTCACGTTGGGATGGTGTCCTTCGGCTTGCAAGCATCCCCCTTTTTCCTCCAAACATAACAATGGTCATTATGGCCAAACAGTTCTATTTTTGTTTCATCGGACCAGAGGACATTTCTCCAAAAAGAACAATCTTTGTCCCCATGTGCAGTTGCAAACCGTAGTCTGGCTTTATGGCAGTTTTGGAGCAGTGGCTTCTTCCTTGCTGAGCGGTCTTTCAGGTTGTGTCGATATAAGACTCGTTTTACTGTGGATATAGATACTTTTGTACCTGTTTCCTCCAGCATCTTCACAAGGTCCTTTGCTGTTGTTCTGGGATTGATTTGCACCAAAGTACGTTCATCTCTAGGAGACAGAACGCGTCTCCTTCCTGAGCGGTATGACAGCTGCGTGGTCCCATGGTGCTTATACTTGCGTACTATTGTTTGTACAAATGAACGTGGTACCTTCAGACGTTTGGAAATTGCTCCCAAGGATGAACCAGACTTGTGGAGGTCTACAATTTTTTTTATGAGGTCTTGGCTGATTTCTTTTGATTTTCCCATGATGTCAAGCAAAGAGGCAGGTAGGCCTTGAAATACATCCACAGGTACACCTCCAATTGGATTTTTCCAAGCTTCTTCTGGCTGCAGGGGCAGTATTGAGTAGCTCTGATAAAAGGTGCCCATTTCAAACGGCCTCGTACTCAATTCTTGCTCGTACAATATGCATATTATTATTGGATAGAAAACACTCTCTAGTTTCTAAAACCGTTTGAATTATATCTGTGAGTAAAACAGAACTCATTTGGCACAAACTTCCTGCCCAGGAAGTGGAAAATCTGAAATCGATGCTCTGTTCTAGGTCCTGTCTATAAATGGGCATGATACGTATTAGTATACATGCACGTCATACACCTTCCCCTAGATGTCAAGAGGCAGTGAGAGAAGAAATGGAGTGTTTATCTTGGTCTGAGCTGGAATAAATCCTCTTGGAATGACGTGTCACCCATTTCCTGTTTTCTGGAAAGCGCGAGGTTGGACCTGGAATTGCCTTCTGTAAGGCTGTCGTTATAGGCGACTACTATCTCCGGCTTTGATTTTATTTGATACATGTGACAATATCATCGTAAAGTATGTTTTTTCAATATAGTTTTATTAGACTATTGAAATTTATTCAGGACGTTAGGCGTGTTGCGTTGTGTGCCTTTGTTCAGGAAGGAGAGCTTCGCGCCACTTGGCTAGTGCGCTTGCTAATTCAAGAGGGAAAAAGGACGTTCTAAATCCAAACAACGATTGTTCTTGACAAAGGACCTCTTGTACAACATTCTGATGGAAGCTCATCAAAAGTAGGACCCATTTTATGATGCTATTTCATATATTTGTCGAACTGTGTACTATTAGTTTTGCGCCCAGGTTTTGGGCACTCGCTCGCCATAACGTAAGCCTTATGTCGTAATGAAGTTATTTTTAGAATTCTAACACGGCAATTGCATTAAGAACTAGTGTATCTATCATTTCCTATACAACATGTATTTTTTAGTTATGTTTATGAATAGCTATTTGGTCAGAATATGTGTGTCAGAAAAAGTGTCCGAAAAATATCCGGACGTTGTGGGAAAAAGTAGCTACGTTAGCACAATGTATAACCACTGATTTCAGCTCTAAATATGCACATTTTCGAACAAAACATAAGTGTATGTATAACCTGATGTTATAGGACTGTCATCTGATGAAGCATATCAAGGTTAGTCAAAAATTATATATCTTTTGCTGGTTTGTTACGATCGCTAACTTTTGCTGCTGGGAAATGGCTTGTGTTTCTGGCTATTGTGGTAAGCTAATATAACGCTATATTGTGTTTTCGCTGTAAAACACTTAATAAATCGGAAATATTGGCTGGAATCACAAGATGCCTGTCTTTCATTTGCTGTACACTATGTATTTTTCAGAAATGTTTTATGATGAGTAATTAGGTATTTGACGTTGGTGTCTAATTATTCTGGCTGCTTTCGGTGCAATTTCTGATTGTAGCTGCAATGTAAACTATGATTTATACCTGAAATATGCACATTTTCCGAACAAAACATAGATTTATTGAATAACATGTTATAAGACTGTCATCTGATGAAGTTGTTTGTTGGTTAGTTTGGTTGGTTATTGGTTAGTTAGGTTGGCTTTGTGCATGCTACCTGTGCTGTGAAAAATGTCTGTCCTTTTTTGTATTTGGTGGTGAGCTAACATAAATATACGTGCTGTTTTCGCTGTAAAACATTTTAAAAATCGGACATGTTGGCTGGATTCACAAGATGTGTACCTTTCATTTGCTGTATTGGACTTGTTAATGTGTGAAAGTTAAATATTTCTAAAAAATATATTTTGAATTTCGCGCCCTGCACTTGAAGTGGCTGTTGTCATATTGATCCCGACTTAGGGCTTGCAGCCAGAAGAAGTTAACCTTTTGTCAATAGGGGGGCGCTATTTTCACTTTGTAAAAAACCGTGCCCAAATTAAACTGCCTCGTACTCTATTCTTGCTCGTACAATATGCATATTATTATTACTATTGGATAGAAAACACTCTCAAGTTTCTAAAACCGTTTGAATTATATCTGTGAGTAAAACAGAACTCATTTTGCAGCAAACTTCCTGTCAGGAAGTGAAAAATCTGAAATCGAGGCTCTGTTCCAGGGCCTTCCTATTAATTTGCTTGAAATCTATGGATATACATGCACTTCATACGCCTTCCACTAGATGTCAACAGGCAGTGGGAGGTGGAATGGGGTGTCTAGCTTGATCTGAGGTCGAACAAGAGCTCTTGGAATGACGTGACCCCAATTTCCTTTGTCCAGCAAGGCGCGGGAAGGAACCCTGGATTGCCTTCTGAAAAGCTTTCGGTATAGACGGCTAATATCTCCGGCTTTGATTTTATTTGATACATGTGATAATATCATCGTAAAGTATGTTTTTTCAATATAGTTTTGTCAGATTATTGAACGTTTATCGGGAGTTTTGGCGTTTTCCGTTCTCTGCGTTTGGTGAAGATGGACAACTTCGCGCCACTTGGCTAGCTTTGGTTGCTAATTCGACAGGAGAAGAGGACATTCTAAAACCAAACAACGATTTATTCTGGACAAAGGACTCCTTGTACAAGATTCTGATGGAAGCTCAGCAAAAGTAGGAACCATTTATGATGTTATTTCGTATTTCTGTGGAAAATGTTTATTCCTATTTTCCGCCCTCATTGCGGGCGCTGTCTCGCTATAACGTAAGCTGTATGTCGTACTAAAGTTATTTAAAAAAATCTAACAGCGGTTGCATTAAGAACTAGTGTATCTTTCATTTGCTGTACAACATGTATTTTTTAGTAAAGTTTACGATGAGTTATTTGATTAGATTAGGTGACTGTCCAAAATATCTCCGGACAATTTTGTGCAGTTTGGCTACGTATTCACATTGTAAAACCACGATTTGTACCGCTAAATATGCACATTTTCGAACAAAACATATGTATTGTGTAACATGATGTTATAGGACTGTCATCTGATGAAGTTTGTCAAGGTTAGTGAATAATTTTATATCTTTTGCTGTTTTTTTGCGATCGCTACCTTTGCGGTGAATGAATGCGTTTGTGTGGTTGGCTATTGTGGTAAGCTAATATAATGCTATATTGTGTTTTCGCTGTAAAACACTTAAAATCTGAAATATTGGCTGGATTCACAAGATGTTTATCTTTCATTTGCTGTACACCATGTATTTTTCATAAATGTTTTATGATGAGTATTTAGGTATTTCACGTTGCTCTCTGTAATTATTCCGGCTGCTTTGGTGATATTTTTTATGGTAGCTGCAATGTAAAACTATGATTTATACCTGAAATATGCACATTTTTCGAAGAAAACATAGATTTATTGTATAACATGTTATAAGACTGTCATCTGATGAAGTTGTTTCTTGGTTAGTGACTAATTATATCTCTATTTGGTCAGTTTTGTGATAGCTACCTATGCGGTAGAAAAATGGTGAAAATATGCGGTTGAGTCTTTTGCTATTGTGGTTAGCTAATAGAAATACATAGTGTTTTCGCTGTAAAACATTTTAAAAATCGGAAATGATGGCTGGATTCACAAGATGTTTATCTTTCATTTGCTGTATTGGACTTGTGATTTCATGAAAATTATGTTATATGATATCCCTGTGGCGTTAGGCTAGGCTATGCTAGTCAGCTTTTTTGATGGGGGGGATCCCGGATCCGGGTTTGTGACTCGTGAGAAGTTTTAACAAGACATTTGTGGAGTGGTTGAAAAACAAGTTTTAAAGACTCCAACCTAAATGTATGTAAACTTCCGACTTCAACTGTATATATAACTCAGCAAAAAAAGAAACGTCCTCTCACTGTCAACTGCGTTAATTTTCAGCAAACTTAACATGTGTAAATATTTGTATGAACATAACAAGATTCAACAACAGACATAAACTGAACAAGTTCCACAGACATTTGACGAAGAGAAATTGAATAATGTGCCCATGAACAAAGGGGGGGTCAAAATCAAAATGAACAGTCAGTATCTGGTGTGGCCACCAGCTGCATTAAGTACTGCAGTGCATCTCCTCCTCATGGACTGCACCGGATTTGCTGGTCCTTGCTGTGAGATGTTACCCCACTCTTCCACCAAGGCACCTGCAAGTTCCTAGACATTTCTGGGGGGGGAACGGCCCTAGCCCTCACCCTCCGATCCAACAGGTCCCAGACGTGCTCAATGGGATTGAGATCCGGGCTCTTCGCTGTAACGCAAAGCGTCCTGTAACGCAAAGCGTTGAGATTGCCTGCAATGACAACAAGCTCAGTCCGATGATGCTGTGACAGCCCCAGACGTTGACGGCCCTCCACCTCCAAATCGATCCCGCTCCAGAGTACAGGCCTCGGTGTAACACTCATTCCTTCGACGAAAAACATGAATCCGACCATCACTCCTGGTGAGACCAAACCGCAACTCGTCTGTGAAGAGCACTTTTTGCCAGTCCTGTCTGGTCCAGCGACGGTGGGTTTGTGCCCATAGGCGACGTTGTTGCCGGTGATGTCTGGTGAGGATCTGTCTTACAACAGGCCTACAAGCCCTCAGTCCAGCCTCTCTCAGCTTATTGCGGACAGTCGGAGCACTGATGGAGGAATTGTGCGTTTCTGGTGTAACTCGGGCAGTTGTTGCCACCCTGTACCTGTCCCGCAGGTGTGATGTTCGGATGTACCAATCCTGTGCAGGTGTTGTTACACGTGGTCTGCCACTGCGAGGACGATCAGCTGTCCATCCTGTCTCCCTGTAGCGCTGTCTTAGGCGTCTCTCAGTACAGACATTGCAATTCATGGCTCCTCTGCAGTTCTCATGCCTCCTTGCAGCATGCCTAAGGCACGTTCACGAGTAGGGACCATGGGCATCTTTCTTTTGGCGTTTTTCAGAGTCAGTAGAAAGGCCTCTTTAGTGTCATAGGTTTTCATAACTGTGACCTAAATTGCCTACCGTCTGTAAGTTGTTAGTGTCTTAACGACCGTTCCACAGGTGCATGTTCATTAACTTCTTATGACTGGGGGCAGTATTGAGTAGCTTGGATGAATAAGGTGCCCAGAGTAAACTGCCTGCTACTCAGGCCCAGAAGCTAAAATATGCATATTATAGACTTGGATAGAAAACACTCTGATGTTTCTAAAACTGTTTGAATGATGTCTGTGAGCATAACAGAAGTCATATGGCAGGCAAAAACCTGGAAAAAAAATCCAACCAGGAAGTGGGAAATCTGAGGTTTGTAGGTTTTCAAGTCTTTGCCTATCCAATATACAGTGTCTATGGGGTCATATCGCACTTCCTAAGGCTTCCACTAGATGTCAACAGTCTTTAGAACCTTGTTTCAGGCTTCTACTGTGAAGGGGGAGAGAATAAGAGCTGATTGACTAAGAGGTCTGTCAGAATGCCATGAGCTCAGTCAGGCGCACGCCCGTGAGCGGTAGTTGCGTTCCTTTTCCTTTCTAAAGACAAAGGAATTCTCCGGTTGAAACATTATTGAAGATTTATGATAAAAACATCCTAAAGATTGATTCTATACATCGTTTGACATGTTTCTACGAACTGTAATGGAACTTTGACTGTCTGGCCTGCACCTCGTGAATTTGTGAACTAAACGCGCAAACAAAAAGGAGGTATTTGGACATAAATGATGGACTTTATCGAACAAAACAAACATTTATTGTGGAACTGGGATTCCTGGGAGTGCATTCTGATGAAGATCAAAGGTAAGTGAATATTTATAATGCTATTTCTGACTTTGTTGACTCCACAACATGGCGGGTATCTGTATGGCTTGTTTTGGTCTCTGAGCGCTGTACACAGATTATTGCATGGTGTGCTTTTTCCGTAAAGCTTTTTTGAAATCTGACACAGCGGTTGCATTAAGGAGAAGTATATCTATAATTCCATATATAACACGTGTATTTTCATCCACATTTATGATGAGTATTTAAGTAAATTGATGTGGCTCTCTGCAAAATCACCGGCTGTTTTGTAAGCAAACATTACTAAACATAACGCGCCAATGTAAACTGAGATTTTTGGATATAAATAGGAAATTTATCGAACAAAACATACATGTATTGTATAACATGAAGTCCTATGAGTGTCATCTGATGAAGATCATCAAAGGTTAGTGATTAATTTTTTCTCTATTTCTGCTTTTTGTGACTCCTCTCTTTGGCTGGAAAAATGGCTGTGTTTTTCTGTGACTAGGTGCTGACCTAACATAATCGCATGGTATGCTTTCGTCGTAAAGCCTTTTTGAAATCGGACACTGTGGTGGGATTAACAACAAGTTTATCTTTAAAATGGAGTATAATACTTGTATGTTTGAGGAATTTTAATTATGAGATTTCTGTTGTTTGAATTTGGCGCCCTGCACTTTCACTGGCTGTTGTCATATCGATCCCGTTAACGGGATTTCAGCCGTAAGAAGTTAATTGTTTACGGTTCATTGAACAAGCATGGGAACAGTGTTTAAACCCTTTACAATGAAAAGCTGTTAAGTTATTTGGATTTTTACAAATTATCTTTTAAAGACAGGGTCCTGAAAAAGGGACATTTCTTTTTTTGCTGAGTTTATATACACACACAGACAGTACCAGTCAAAAGTTTGGAAACCTACTCATTCAAGGTTTTTATTTATTTTTTACTATTTTCTACATTGTGGAATAATAGCGAAGACAACAACTATGAAACAAGACATGGAATCATGTAGTAACCAAAAAAAGTGTTAAACAAATCAAAATATATTTTAGATTATTCAAAGTTGCCACCCTTTGCCTTGATGACAGCTTTGCACACTTGGCATTTTCTCAACCAGCTTCATGAGGAATGCTTTTCCAACAGTCTTGAAGGAGTTCCCACATATTCTGAGCACTTGTTGGCTGCTTTTCCTTCACTCTCCAGTCCAACTCATCACAAAACATCTCAATTGGGTTGAGGTCAGGTGATTGTGGAGGCCAGGTCATCTGATACAGCACTCCATCACTCTCCTTGGTCAAATAGGCCTTACACAGCCGCAAACCAGATGGGATGGCGTATCACTGCAGAATGCTGTGAAAGCCATGCTGGTTAAGTGTGCCTTGAATTGTAAGTAAATTACAGACAGGGTCACCAGCAAAGCACACCTGCACACCACCTCCTCCATGCTTCACAGTGGGAACCACACACGCGAGATCATCCGTTCACCTACCCTGCATCTCACAAAAGACACAGCGGTTAAATTTGGACTCATCAGACCAAAGGAAAGATTTCCACTGGTCTAATGTCCATTGCTCGTGTTTCTTGGCTCAAGCAAGTCTCTGCTTATTGGTGTCCTTTAGTAGTGGTTTCTTTGCAGCAATTCGATCATGAAGGCCTGATTCACGCAGCAGGGGTAACTCTGGGTCTTCCTTTCCTGTGGCGGTCCTCATGAGAGACAGTTTCATCATAGCGCTTGATGGTTTTTGAGACTGCACATGAAGAAACGTTCAAAATTCTTGACATTTTCCATATTGACTGACCTTCATGTCTTAAATTAATGATGGACTGTCGTTTCTCCTTGCTTATTTGAGCTGTTCTTGCCATAATATGGACTTGGTATTTTACCAAATAGGGCTCTCTTCTGTATACCACCTCTACTATGTCACAACACAACTGATTGGCTCAAACGCATTAAGGAAAGAAATTCCACAAATTAACTTTTAACAAGGCACACCTGTTAATTGAAATGCATTCCAGGTGACTACCTCATGAAGCTGGTAGAAAGAATGCCAAAAGTGTGCAAAGCTGTCATCAAGGCAAAGGGTGGCTACTTTGAAAAATCTCAAATGTGTGTCATTTCATCGTTTTGATGTCTTCACTATTAATCTACAATATAGAAAAAAGTAAAATATAAAGAAAAATCCTAGAATGAGTAGGTGTGTCCTCTCACTCCCCCAATGGGGAGGCATCGCCGCTGGACATGGAATAGAAATGGCAGGTGAGTGTGTATCTGTGTCTCACCCAGTGTTGCAGCAGCTGCTAGTCCAGCAGCGTAGGGGTCAGTTCCAGGCGGACCCGCACTGATGATGTAAGGGTTGGGAACAAACGCGGGAGCCAAACCTGATAACACACACAAAGAGATAGAGGTCAGTAAGAGAGGAACACACACAGTCCAAGAACAACTTTGTCACCGAATAAATTCCCAGAAATGGGTCAGCAGAGTATCATGTTGAACATGTCTTTCACCTAAAACTTACCAATGTGAGATTGCTGTGCTGCTGCCAAGGCGTACTGCTGTTGTTGGGCTGCTGTCAGCTGCTGCAGTGCTAGAGCACTGGGTCTCTGAAACAACTACACACACAGGTTATTTATTACACACACACTCTCTACCGTTCAAAAGTTGGGTCACTGAGAAATGTCCATGTTTTTTTGTTTTTTTTTAAAGAAAATCAAATTTTTTGTCCATTAAAATATCAAATTGATCAGAAAAACAGTGAGGACCGTGTGTCTAGTCTGAGAAACAGACACCTCACAAGACATCAACTGGCAGCTTCATTAAATAGTACCTGCAAAACGCCAAAAAACACCACAAGAAAATATTAAGATGGGCAAAAGGACACTAGACAGAGGAACTCTGCCTAGAAGGCCAGCATCCCGGAGTCGCCTCTTCACTGTTGACGTTGAGACTGGGGTTTTGCGGGTACTATTTAATGAAGCTGCCAGTTGAGGACGTGAGGCGTCCGTTTCTAAAACCAGACACTCTTATGTACTTGACCTCTTGCTCAGTTGTGCACCGGGGCCTCCCACTTCTTTCAATTCTGGTTAGAGCCAGTTTGCGCTGTTCTGTGACAGAGTAGTACACAGCGTTGTACGAGATCTTCAGTTTCTTGGCAATTTCTCGCATGGAATAGCCTTCATTTCTCAGAACAAGAATGGACTGACGAGTTTCAAAAGAAAGCTCTTTGATTCTGGCCATTTTGAGCCTGTATTCGAACCCACAAATGCTGATGTTCCAGATACACAACTAGTCTAAAGAAGGCCAGTTTTATTGCTTCTTTAAATCAGAACAACAGTTTTCAGCTGTGCTAACATAATTGCAAAAGGGTTTTCTAATGATCAATTAGGCTTTTAAAATGATAAACTTGGATTAGCTAACACAACGTGCCATTGGAACACAGGTTGCTGGTTGCTGATAATGGTCCTCTGTACGCCGATGTAGATATTCCATTAAAAATCAGCCATTTCCAGCTACAATAGTCATTTACAACATTAACAATGTCTACACTGTATTTCTGATTAATTTGATGTTATTTTAATGGACAAAATAAATAAAATTGCTTTTCTTTCCAAACTACCTTGTCAAAAGTATTAGAACACCTAATTTCAGGGGTTTTCTTCATTTTGACTATTTTCTACATTGTAGAATAATAGTGAAGACATCAAAACTATGAAATAACACATGGAATCATGTAGGACGGCAGGTAGCCTAGTGGTTAAAGCGTAGGACTAGTAACCGGAAGGTTGCCAGATCGAATCCCCGAGCTGACAAGGTAAAAATCTGTCGTTCTGCCACTGAACAAGGCAGTTAAACCCACTGTTCCCCCAGTAGGCCGTCATCGTAAATAAGAATTTGTTCTTAATTAGCTGACTTGCCTAGTTAAATAAAGTTTTTAAATGTTGTAACCAAAAAAAGTGTTGAACAAATCAAAATATATTTTATATTTGAGATTCTTCAAATGATGACAGCATTGCACACTTCACATTCTCTCAACCAGCTTCATGAGGTAGTCACATGGAATGCATTTCAATTAACAGGTGTGCCTTGTTAAAAGTTAATTTGTGGAATTTCTTTCCTTCTTAATACGTTTGAGCCAATCAGTTGTGTTGTGACATGGTAGGGGTGGTATAAAGAAGAGAGCCCTATTTGGTAAAAGACCAAGTCCATATTATGGCAAGAACAGCTCAAATAAGCAAAGAGAAACGACAGTCCATCATTACTTTAAGACATGAAGGTCAGTCAATACAGAAAATGTCAAGAACTTTGAAAGTTTCTTCAAGTGCAGTCGCAGAAACCATCAAGCGCTATGATGAATCTGGCTCTCATGAGGAGCGCCACAGGAAAGGAAGACCCAGAGTTAACTCTGCTGCAGAGGATAAGTTCATTAGTTAACTGCACCTCAGATTGCAGCCCAAATGAATGCTTCAGAGTTCAAGTAACAGACATCTCGACATCAACTGTTCAGAGGAGACTGCGTGAATCAGTCCTTCATGGTCTAAATGCTGCAAAGAAACCACTACTAAAGGACACCAATAAGAAGAGACTTTATTGGGCAAAGAAACACGAGCAATGGACATTAGACCAGTGGAAATCTTTTCTTTGGTCTGATGAGTCCAAATTTTACCGCTGTGTATTTTGTGAGATGCAGGGTAGGTGAACGGATGATCTCGCGTGTGTGGGTCCCACTGTGAAGCATGGAGGTGGTGTGATGGTGTCGGTGTGCTTTGCTGGTGACCATGTCTGTAATTTACTTACAATTCAAGGCACACTTAACCAGCATGGCTTTCACAGCATTCTGCAGTGATACGCCATCCCATCTGGTTTGCGGCTGTGTAAGGCCTATTTAACCAAGGAGAGTGATGGAGTGCTGTATCAGATGATTGCTACAAAGAAATCACTACTAAAAGGACACCAATAAGAAGAAGAGACTTGCTTGAGCCAAGAAACACGAGCAATGGACATTAGACAAGTGGAAATCTTTCCTTTGGTCTGATGAGTCCAAATGTGAGATTTTTGGTTCCAACGGCCGTGTCTTCTGTGAGACGCAGAGTAGCTGAACGCATGATCACTGCATGTGTATTTCCCACCGTGAAGCATGGAGGAAGAGGTGTGATGGTGCTTTGCTGTTGACACCGTCTGTGATTTATTTAGAATTCAAGGCACACTTAACCAGCATGGCTACCAAAGCATTCTGCAGCAATACGCCATCCCATCCGGTTTGGGCTTAGTGGGACTATAATTTCTTTTTCAACAGGACAATGACCCAACACCCCTCCAGGCTGTGTAAGGGCTATTTGACCAAGAAGGAGAGTGATGGAGTGCTGCATCAGATGACCTGGCTTTCATAATCCTCCGACCTCAACCAAATTGAGATGGTTTGGGATGAGTCGAACCGCAGAGTGAAGGAAAAGCAGCCAACAAGTGCTCAGCATATGTGGGAACTCCATCAGGACTGTTGGAAAAGCATTCCAGGTGAAGCTGTTTTAGAGAATAACAAGAGTGTGCAATGCTGTCATCAAGGCAAAGGGTGGCTATTTGAAGAATCTCAAATATAAAATATATTTTGATTTTTTTAACACTTTTTTGGTGATATTTCATAGTTTTGAGGTCTTCAATATTATTATGCAATGTAGAAATAGTACAAATAAAGAAAAACCCTTGAACAAGTAGGTGTTCTAATACTTTTGACCGGTAGTGTACATACATACATACACAGTCTGCTGACACGCAGTACTCAACCCTGTACCTTAGAGAGTGCTTCCCTATTTACAGTCATTGCACACTGGTCACTTTAATTATGTTTACATACTGCTTTACCCACTTCATGTGATATATTTAAGCAATAAGGCATGATGGCTAATATACCACGGCTAAGGGCTGTTCTAGTTTATAAACTGGGTGGTTCGAGCCCTGAATGCTGATTGGCTGACAGCAGTGTCAAATCAGACCGTATACCGCGGGTATGACAAAGCATTTATTTTTACTGCTCTAATTATGTTGGTAACCAGGTTATAATAGCAATAAGGCACCTCAGGGGTTTGTGGTATATGGCCAATGTACCATGGCCAAGGGCTGTAACCAGGCACTCCGTGTTGTGTCATGTTTAAGAACAGCCCTTAGCCGTGGTATATTGGCCATATACAACACCCGCTCGGCCCTATATAACTACTGCTGTACACACACAAAATATGTGTAGCAACAAATAAAATATTATTTGATTTGAGTATATACACCAGGGATTATCAACTAGATTAAACTGCGGGATTATTTTTTCTTGAGCGGATGGCCGGGGGCGGAAACTTAATTACAAATCATTTGTAGACTGCAAATTGACCGCAAGACCAGAGATACAAAATTTGACTAAAACAATCATTTCAAACCGTGCTTACATTTGAATATGATCGCGTGTCTCTGTATTATACGTAGGAATACATGGGAACAGATTTCCAAAATTAAAATGACTTGGGAGCTGATTTCCTGGTGTTTAACAGTCTCCTGTCCAACAAATAAAAACATCCGCAGCCCAAAGTCGGCTGCAGTAGTCCAGGAGTCCATGGTGGTCATCATCATACCCCACACACACACACACACACACCTGTTGTTGGTTGCTGTAGTCAAACAGCCCCACGGTGGGCTGTGAGTCCATGGCCATCTGGGAGTTGTAGTCAAACTGCAGAGGCTCCATCACAGACTCCATGGTATCCATGGTAACACCCTGTTCCACACCAGAGAAGTCCTCTTGGGGTTTGGGACCCCCGCCTCCTCCCATGGGGACCATACCCTCCCCTCCTACACACCCCCCTACACCACCCATCATGTCAGTGTCTGTCACCGCAGGCGGCATCTGGCCTTGACGACTGAAGAGAGGGAAGAGAGCAGGAGAGAACATGGTGAGATGTGTGTGTGTATGCCGGTGTGAGAGAATGTGTGTATGCCGGTGTGAGAGAATGTGTGTATGCTGGTGTGAGTGAGTGAATGTGCGTGTGTGTGCCAGTGTGAGTGAATGTGTGTATGCTGGTGTGAGTGAGTGTGTGTGTGTGCCGGTGTGAGTGAATGTGTGTGTGTGCCGGTGTGAGTGAATGTGTGTATGCTGGTGTGAGTGAATGTGTGTGTGTGCCGGTGTGAGTGAATGTGTGTGTGTGCCGGTGTGAGTGAATGTGTGTGTGTGCCGGTGTGAGTGAATGTGTGTGTGTGCCGGTGTGAGTGAATGTGTGTGTGTGCCGGTGTGAGTGAATGTGTGTGTGTGCCGGTGTGAGTGAATGTGTGTATGCTGGTGTGTGTGTGTATGCCGGTGTGTGTGTGTATGCCGGTGTGTGTGTGTGTACCTGTACTCTTTGACGTCCACGTCCAGGCCATTCTGCACAGGGAGCCCATTAGGGTTGATGACATCACTGATGACATCACCCTCTCCCTCCGTCATCTCCTTGAGTTTCTCTACTTCAAACACGGCCTTTGGTTTCTCCCTTTTCTCGTCCTCCACCTCTCCATCCCTCGGACCCTGTCAGAGAGAGAGCGAGAGAAAGAGAGAGAGAGGGATAGAGATGTAAAAGTCGATGGATGGACAGATTGAGAACATTGTGATTGAGAGATGTATCACTGTATCACTGTCACTTTATTGATCAGAGTATGAGATCAATAGAGGAGTGCAGGAAGGAATGAACCAGTAAGATGGAGTGCTAAACAAGACTATATATGCAATAGAACCTAGCGCAGGAGTCCAGGTTGTCAGTGATAAAAGTGAGTGAGTTGGTTATAGTGATAGATGAATGATAGTGAAACGAGTTTAGGCTACTTACGTAGGGTCCCTTGCGTAGGCAGGAGTCCAGTTTTTCGGCGGGAGAGGAGGAGAGGACGTACTCTACCATACTGACTCCTAAGCCCCCACTCTCTGACCGCGGTGACATCACTGACCCGCCCACTTCCCCGCCGCTATGGAACCCACCGCCAGGCCGACGGGACACCATGATTGGCTGAGATACCGAGTGGTCTGGGGGAGGGGAAATTAGAGAGCGTTCTACCGTCAGTCTCCAAACACGCACACATTATGCTGGGCACTGAGACTTTGGTGTGTTGACCCATTGGTGTTTTAATCCTGGGACTGGGCCCACCCTCTGTCTTACCTGTGGCCCCCCACGCGCTGTCCCTCCACTGGTCCAGAAAGATCCCTTTTGGTCCATCTTTCCCCGCTTCATCACTCTCCCAAAACTTCTTACCTGTCAGAAGCTGCTGTAGAAAGACAGGAGCGAAACATGGAAAGGGACAGCGAGAGAAACGGAAAGAGAAATATGAAGTGTAAGGATATTTTCCTCAATGTCTTCGCTAAATAACTACCAAGATAACTGCTAGCTAACATTACAATGCTGAAGATTCCTACAGCAGCAGGATGTGCTGTATGACAGGACACTATTCTGGGCTTCAGTCTTCCTACCACCACATGGCCTTTGGTAAGCTGTGTCCTCAAACTACTTGACCTCTAACACCTGACCCCTTACCTCTCCCATGGCACGCCCCTCTAGAGCCAGGGCCTGGAAGTCATGGTTCAGCTCATCCATCGACCGGACCTACAGACAGAGACAAGTTTAGAGTAACAGAGCATACACAGAGCAACAGATAGAAACAGTCAGTAAAGACTAAGGGTATACACTCACACACATTAACCCAGACCATTTTCTGATTTTACACACACACACACACACACACACACACACACACACACACACACACACACACACACACACACACACACACACACACACACACACACACACACACACCTAGTACCTGGCTGTCGTGGATGTTATCCCCAATGGGCCAGCGGTGTTTCCCAGGCTGCTCTCCGTGCTGCCGCTGGAAGAAGTAATCCACCATGGCATCATCCTGAGACCGACCGGCACCCGCCACGCCCTGCGACACAGGCACACTTAGCTAACGCCTCCGCCCCCGACAGTTTTGCACCAAAAACTATGAATTTGTCTGCGCGTCTGTCAGTCTGTGTGACATGTAATGTATAAATAGGAGACATGTTTGTGTTGGTGTCTACCGACTATATGCAGTTGTATCCGTCTCCACCTTTACCTGTTGGCTAGGGGACGGGGCATGTGGGGTTTGTCCGGCCGGGGGGGCGTGTCCTCCGCTGCTCAGCACCACGGGCATGCTGGGAGTTGAAGTTCTGAGGTGGGGGCTGAATGAGTCCTGCCAGAGCACTGCTTTACCCTTCAACACACACACACTGCTCATTCCACCAAGGCCTGGGGAGAAGAGGGAGACACACACACACACACACCGTTAGTGACACACACACCTCCAATACACACACGAGCTACACTCCTTTCAACACAATCTGGAACACACATACACATTTGCAGGGACTGGAATGAATCAACATTTATGTCCACCAGCCAGTGGAGTCAACTTGCAGAACATAAGTTACAACATATTCTAAGTCAGGGCTCCCCAACCCTGTAGAGAGCTGCCGTCCAATAGATATTCACTCCAACCCTAATCTAACACATCCGATTCTAATAATTATCTGGTTCAAATCAAATCAAATGGTTGATAAGGTGAATCAGGTAAGCAACAACTGGGGTTGGAGAAAACCTATTTTTCATACCCAGCATTTTGCAAATCACCCACAGTGTCATAAATAAATAACACACACGCTAAGCTGGGGTCAAATTCCATCTCGACAATACTTTCAGTCAATTCATGACTCGTGTGGGGGATTTCCATGTTCGATTTAACTGACAGACAAGAGTTTGAAATGGATCTGAAGCCTGACATCACCACTTGCCCATTCCCTTTCAGTAGTAATAGATGATCTAAACCGCTTGTCAAACTTACTCCATGGAGGGGCGAGTGTCTTCAGGTTCTCTTTCTTCCCTTGTACTTTTGATTGATTAATTAAGGTAATTGATTACTAAGGAACTCCCCTCACCTGGTTGTCTAGGTCTTAATTGAAAGGAAAAACCAGCAGACACTAGGCCCTCTTTATAATGAGATTGACACCCCGCTCTAAAGATAAATAGGTATCGTAGGTGGGTAACATTAGAAGTCTGGTGTATTTCATCTTATGTGGCCTACATGACATGTTAGACAGAAACTCATTCTGATACAGTTTACTCCACATGATTCTGCAGCAAATGCTTGCGTTGTCATATTTCAGGAGGCACGCCTGTTTCTTATACATGATGGCTTGGATATGTGAGCCTACTTATGTTCAACTGTTTTAAGGGCATCACTTGTCTTGATCAGTAGACCATAGGAACAATGACTACAGGGTTGTGCAATGTTCCTATAGGAATATATTCTGTAGCACAAACATGCTTTTCTAACATGCGTCCGTTGTACTTAAGACATCTGCAACATTCCACAACATTGTGTCCTGCTGAACGCGACCCAGCCAGTGGTGTATTCATTAATTGTAGACCGTTGCAAAACGTTTTGCAACAGACCGAACCGTTTACTGTTTACTCTAGGAACCAAATGGAAGCAAACAACCAAACAGCGAGGGACATACCTCAATTTTTCCACTTGGAGAACATGGTTTCCAACAGCCTACACCCCAGGTGATGTGGATTCCACCCACTCAACAGGCGAGGAGTGTGTTTAGTGGTAAGGTATTTTCTATCTAGACAACCAGGTGGTCTGTTTCTGTCTACATGTTTTATTTATCATTGAACCGCATCAACCTCTGAATCATAAGGCCTCGTACTGATACACAGATGGAGAGGAAGAGAAGTCTTGGGAAATACAGCCTGAATCTGTCAAATCGCAAAACTCCTCTCTACCTCACACACACACCATCATGGCTCCGAAGTGTACACACACCTATCAACCACAGACACACGACAATGAGCAGACGCCTCCATGCATTGAGCTATACCGTAACAAACACGCCCCCCTCTGCAGGTATCGTTAGCTAGCCAGCAAGCTAGGTCCTGCCATCCAGACAACGCTTCAAGACAGCCACTTGAAATAAAAATACCCCCAGTCTGTATTGCATGAAAATAGCATTAAAGTATGTTATTCCATGAAAGCAGACAACAGCGGTTTATGCCATGTTAGACATGTAACATTAGTTACCTATCTGGAAACACCCGGAAATCAGTAGCACACAGTCTCTTGTTCATCACGCTCGAGTCGTTATGTTCGCCACCCGGAAATAGGCATTGTTGGCTATAACTGGGTTAATCATTATTTAATACCAGGGATCGATTATCACCGCGATCTACTGTCCTGTCCACTCGTGCCACAACAAAAGCGGAACGTAGCTTTGTGTGCCAGCTAGCTAGCGTTAGCTGTCAGTCGCTGAGGCACAACATCCAACTAGCTAACTAAACACAACAATGACGCCATTTAGACATAAATGGACGTAAGCACATGAGTTCGTCTGGTTTTGACATAGTCTAGTTAACTATGTTCTCTGTGTAAGGAAGTGTTCGCTAGCCGAATAACGTTACTAGCTAAAGTCGCATGCCAACCACGGAACTGGTTCCAGTAGCTAGCTAACGTTACCCATTTACCAACAAAACACGGCCTCCAAGCCAGAGACCTGTTCAGCCCAGTCCGACACTGGCCAAACCCGGCTCCGACACCTCCTCTCTGGATCGCACACACCGGCGACCCGTTACTAGTACCAGGAGGGGCACGAGAAGAGCGCTGTCTCCATGACGCGGATATAAGCTAGCTAACAAAGGCCTGAGCTGTCTGGCCAGAGCGGAAGACAGCAACACAACCGGAGGAGGCAAGAGAGGGAGGCGGCAACACAGACGTTAAAATAACACCCAGAACTCTCGTTCCGCTCCGGTAAAGACAATACACCGGGCGATGTGTGGTTTGATGCGGCTAGAGGGTTTCTGTACCCACGGGAGAGGGCTACTTACAGGCGGAGAGGGCAGATGGTCGCAGATTTCAGCCCCGGTTCTCTTTCCAGACTTCCAAGCTTTCACTCCGACAACATGGCGGCTCGGAGGGACTCAGAGACAGGCTGACGCGCTGCATCATGGGAACGGAAGATGGCGAGAGCGCGTGCGGTTCATTGCGCCAACCGTTTCACCACTGCCAGTCCTTTGTTATGTGGCTTTGATGACATGATGTATTCTATCACACAATCGACAAAAATACAATAATAACCTAAAAATAAACTAATAAACATACTAATAATTAAGTATCGTGGTCTCTCAAAAACACTGGTTAGGTAAGTGTGGACAGTTTATTCCCAGTCCCAGATCCCTGGGGCTGATGTTCCCCTATAATAAACATACTGCTATTCCGGTTGGTACAGCATGTTCAGCGGACAATGACCGTGATGGATGGAGTCCAGCCGCAGCCACCGCAACGTGCTGAGACACACAGGCCCAGAGGGTGTTCACGAGGCTGGATCTGGATGCTCTGCTAGACTGGTGGAATGTAAACCAACCAACAGCCATAGTGAAAAGTAGGGCGTAGCCTGTTACAACCAAATAAATTACAATTCAATAGTGAAGCTAGTCTAGTGTGTCACTGTCACTAGAATAAAGTAAACCAGGGATGGGCACCTGATGGTGTGGTGCCCACAAAAACCCTGAACTTATCATGAGGGGCAACAGTCAGGGTCGGTTACAGGCAAGTGGCATAATGTGGTTTTATTGATTTTGGTAGTCATTGTTAGTCAGATATCATGTTAACATGAAATAAGTCATAACAAAATGTGTAAAATTGCAGAAAATACATTTTAAAATGGGAGTTTTCACTCAAGAGTGGGGCAACTGAAACGTTTTGCTGCACAGATTTAGAGCTAATTTCCTGCAATTCTATGCATTTTGCCATAGGGTGGAGAGAAATCTTTGAAGTTGTTAATATGATATCTGAGTGAGAGTGACTAACAAAATCAATGGGGTCCCCCTGGTCGGTAATTAGACCATGATTGCTACAAGGTTAGATAGCTGGCTAGACTAAATGAAATGTAAAAAATGCTAACATGGGCCAGTTGAGTGACTGTCAGTGACTGACATAAGAGAAAAACTGCTGATGCACAACCACATTTCGAAATTGCACTTGGTGTATTCTACTATTCTAACTCTCAACAGTAAATTGAGATCCCAAATAATTTATTTTTTTCATTTGTGGGAGATTAATCCTCAGGAGACAATATGCAACAAAAAATGCATGGTCTATCATGGAAAATTATGCGACACTGAACAAAAATATAAAAGCAATTTCAACGATTTTACAGTTCATATAAAGAAATCAGTTAATTTTAAATTCATTAGGTCCTAATCTATGGATTTCATATGACTGGGAAAACAGATATAAATCTGTTAGTCACAGATACCTTAAAAAAAGGTAAGGGCATGGATCAGAAACCAGTCAGTATCTGGTGTGAACACCACCATTTGCCTCATGCAGCGCAACACATTTATTTATATTTATTTAACCTTTATTTAACTAGGCAAGTCAGTTAAGAACACATTCTTAACACGTCTCATTTGCATAGAGTAGATCAGGCTGTAGAGTGTGGCCTGTGGAATGTTGTCCCACTCCTCTTCAATGGCTGTGCGAAGTTGCTGGATATTGGCGGGAACTGGAACACGCTTTAGTACGTGTCGATCCCGAGCATCCCAAACGTGCTCAATGGGTGACATGTCTAATGAGTATGCATGCCATGGAAGAAGTGGGACATTTCCATCTTCCAGGAATTGAGTACAGATCCTTGCCACATGGGACCGTGCATTATCATGCTGAAACATGAGGTGATGGCATGACAATGGGCCTCAGGATCTCTTCACGGTAGCTCTGTGCATTCAAATTGACATCGATAAAATGCAATTGTGTTCGTTGTCTGTAGCTTATGCCTGCCCGTACCATAACCCCACCACCACCATGGGGCACTCTGTTCACAACATTGACATAAGCAAACCACTCGCCTACACCACGCCATACACACTGTCTGCCATCTGCCAGGTACAGTTGAAACCGGGATTCATCTGTGAAGAGCATACTTCCATCGAAGGTAAGCATTTGCCCACTGACGTCTGTTAAGACTCCAAACTGCATTCAAGTCAAGACCCTGGTGAGGACGACAAGCATGCAGATGAGCTTCCCTAAAACGGTTTCTGACAGTTTGTGCAGAAATTCTTCAGCTGTGCAAACCCACGGTTCCATCAGCTGTCCAGGTGGCTGGTCTTAGACGAGCCCGCAGGTGAAGAAGCCGGATGTGGAGACCCTGGTCTGGCGTGGTTACAAGTGGTCTTCGGTTGTGAGTCCTCACAATGACATTGGAGGCGGCTTATGGTGGAGAAATTAACTTTCAATTCTCTGGCAACAGCTCTGGTGGACATTCCTGCAGTCAGCATGCCAAATGCACACTCCGTCAAAACTAGAGACATCTGTGGCATTGTGCAACAAAACTGCACATTTTAGAGTGGCCTTTTATTGTCCCCAGCACAAGGTACACCTGTATAATGATCATGCTGTTTAATCAGCTTCTTGATAATCCATCCACCTGACAGGTGTGGCATATCTTGGCAAAGGAGAAATGCTCACTAACAATAATGGAAATAAATTTGTGCTCACAATTTGAGTGAATGAAACATTTCTGGGATATTTTATACAGGTGTGTGTGTTTGTGTATAGACAACACCAGACTGATTTAATTTAGAAAGTTTATTTATTTCTCCAAACCCCCCCCCCCCCCTTAATGTCTCCCCCCCCACACACACACACACGTCTGTCTCACCCAAGTAAACCACTTCAGAAATACAGCCCTCCTATCCTCTCCTCCCTGCCCTCTCCTCTCTTCCTTCCTGGAAACGCTCCCTGACCAGACCTATTGTATGTTGGTGAAATAAATCAGTGTCCTTCATATATTCCTTTCATCAATATCATCAGGTCAGACCAGTGATACTGTATCTTTAGGGATGGAGGGAAGGAAAGAGGGAGTGAATGAAGTGTAAGGAGAGAATAAACGGAAGGAAGGATAGTAGGGTGTGAGGGAGGACGCATTCTCCCCCAAAGTCAAGGAGGACATTGGGGGAGAATCTCAATTACATACTCCTCACATCATCTCTCTCCTCGCCTCCTTCTCAAAACCCATTGGATGAGAAAGCCAGAGGTCACTCCCCTCGAACATTCTCCTCCAATTGGTTTTGAGAAGGAGGCGAGGAGAGTATGCGAGAAGTATGCAATTGAGATTCTCCCTGGGTCGTCTAAAAGGTGAGAGGTGAAATGTAAAGGGACGTGGCTACACGATCACCCCCTCACCACCAAACAAAAACAACAACCATTCATCAGCCGGATATGTACATGCACAGAATCCCCCAAATCTTTACCCAGAGACACTAAAGCCCAATCCCTAACCAGTCCATTTTTGCCGTGATTGTGTTTAAACAAAGTCACCCTGTCACAACAGAACTAGGGACAAGCTTGGAATTCGACATTCGACTGTTCTATTACGACATCATCACATTCTAAAACGACAACATGAAGAGCTGTGCCTCATGTGACTTCGAGGCCCCATCCACAATAGTTCAGAGGTCATCCAGCTAGTCCTGTAGCGCCACACACACACACGGGGTCGCAGGAATGTGGAGAGCCGGTAGGTGCAGTGTCCTCTCAATATCCTCAGTGTCCATTAGGATGTGACCACGCCCAGTGTCTCCCCGCCATCTCCCCCTGCTTCCCCCTAGAACTGCTGGTTCCTCCCTCTGTACATTCACCTCAGGGGTGTCAGTCAGTTTACCCTTGGTTAACACATACACACACGGTTTCACATACACACACAGGTGAGTCTATCGTTCAGTTGTACTGTGACACACAGAGTGAATGTTCTATTCCCATGGCGACTCCGCTTCCCTGCTGAGGTGTTGTCTAATAGGGCCGCCACCTTCACCTACCCAGCACTGAAAGAGAGAATGATATACAGTCCCAAGGGAAAACTAAAAAGGTCACACTAAAAAGTAGATCTCTTTTGTTGAACCAATTCCCTCCCTAATGGTTAGGGGGTTAGGGATCACTGCGAAGTAAAGGATGAAAGGTTAGAGGTCAGGGGTTACTTACGTGTAGAGGGGCTGCAGTTGAAGGTGGGAGGTCTTCTGAGGAGGCTGGTAACCATAGGAGTCAAAGCCACCAATGAAATCAACTGACAGAGGGAGAAAGATCAGAAGCTGACAGAGCACTCAGATGCAGATGGAACAGTCAGAACAGTCAGACAGACGGAACACTCAGACCGATGGAAGAAAGGTGAGCAACACTCACAGCTATCCTCGTCATCCTGGAAGACTTTGCTCACGTAGCAGGCATACACAATGCCAAATAGCTGAGGGACCGATAGACAGGATAAGGTTAGTATAGTGTGTGTGTGTGTGTGTGTGTGTGTGTGTGTGTGTGTGTGTGTGTGTGTGTGTGTGTGTGTGTGTGTGTGTGTGTGAGTTACTCACAGCCAGTAGGACCTGTAGTGCGGAGCTCAACACCTCAATGTACTGGTAGTCAAGGAGACAGCCGGAGACGGTGATGACATGGTGGTCATCAGGGGCAATGCGGGAGTCCAACACTGGTGTTACTAGGCAACCAGGGCCATGCTCCATCCACCATGACCGATGCAGCGACGTGTTGAAAGTCATCAGGAAGTCCCTGTCCTACACACACACACACATATATATTTTAAAACACCAGTGTTGGACTCCCGCATTGCCCCTATAAACACACAAATGTTATAAACACATTCTAAATACATAAACACACATGATCAACATGCTATAAACAAACACACATCTCTTACCTGAGACAAGTGTCCCACCTCCAGGTAGAAACAGATGATAAAGGAGTTCCATCCCACCCACAGCACCAACCACACTGCATACTGACAGACACAGAGACAAAAAGGGGTTAGTGCGTGTGTGTTAAATAAACACTACATGATCAAAAGTATGTGGACACCTGCTCATTGAACATCTCATTCCATAATCATGGGCATTAATATAGAGGTGGTCCCCCCTTTGCTGCTATAACAGACTCCACTCTTCTGGGAAGGCTCTCCACTAGATCCACTAGATGTTGGAACATTGCTGCGGGGATTCATCCATTCATCCACAAGAGCATTAGTGAGGTTGGGCAATGATGTTGGGCGATTAGGCCTGGCTCGCAGTCGGTGTTCCAATTCATCCCAAAGGTGTTCAACAAGGGCATTGTCATGCTGAAACAGGAAAGGGCCTTCCCCAAACTGTTGCAAAGTTGGAAGCACAGAATCGTCTTGATTGTCAATGTACGCTGTAGCGTTAACATTTCCCTTCACTGAAATTAAGGGGCCTAGCCCGAACCATAAAAAACAGCCCCAGACCATTATTACAAACTTTACAGTTGGCTCTATGCATTCGGGTAGGTAGTGTTCTCCTGGCATCCGCTAAACCCAGATTTGTCCGTTGGACTGCCAGATTGTGAAGTGTGATTCATCACTCCAGAGAACGCGTTTCCACTGCTCCAGAGTCCAATGGCGGCGAGCTTTACACCACTCCAGCCGACGCTTGGCATGTGCATGGTGATCTTAGGTTTGTGTGCGGCTGCTCTGCCACTATTTCATGAAGCTCCTGACGAACAGTTCTTGTGCTGACGTTGCTTCCAGAGGCAGTTTGGAACTCGGTAGTGAGTGCTGCAACGGAGGACAGACAATTCTTACGCACTACGTGCTTCAGCACTTGGTGGTCCAGTTCTGTGAGCTTGTGTGGTCTACCACTTCGCGGGTGAGCCGTTGTTGCTCCTAGATGTTTCCACTTCACAATAATAGCACTTACAGTTGACCCGGGACAGCTGTAGCTGGGCAGAAATTTGACGAACTGACTTTTTGGAAAAGTGGCATCCTATGACGGTGCCACCGTATGTTGAAAGTCACTGAGCTCTTCAGTAAGGCCATTCTACTGCCGGTGTTTGTCTATGGAGATTGCATGGCTGTGTGCTCGGTTTTATACACCTGTCAGCAACGGGTGTGGCTGAAATAGCCAAATTCACTAATTTGAAGGGGTGTCCACATACTTTTGTATATATAGTGTATGCATGCATGTATGTATGTCTCACCAGTATGAGGTAGCGGGATCTGAACTGCATGGTTCCAAAGATCCCCAGTATAACGGCCATGATGTGGAGGAAGTTGGCCAGGATAGGAGCCCACTGGTAGCCCAGGAAGTCAAACACCTGTCTCTGTAGTGCTGCCATCTACACACACACAGGTATTTTTACTAAAAGAGTCCACCAGTACTTCTAGAGGATTGGCATGGTATTACATTGTTACAGTTTCACATGCAAACACACAGATAAGGAAACAACTGTCTTTCTCACACACACACACCAGTCTGCCAGTTGTTTCCATGGAAACTGCCAGGAGCACCAGCTGAGGGTGCCAGGAGCACCAGCTGAGGGACTACCCTCCCCACACACCCACTAATAAACTCCCCAAACGACTGAAAATATGCTGTATTCCAAGAGCCCACTGTCACAATATATCACAAAAAAATAAACACACACACACCAACAATAGCACACCACCACACACAATACTACAGTCAGAAAATAAAAGTAGAAATTAAAAACTGGAAATGAAAGTTTAGAGAGACCGATAGAGCAGGAGGACAGCGAGAGGAAAGGAGAGGGGCAGCTCCCTTGTTTTCCTGCTGTTACTTTCAAAAGCTGAAGGCTTCCTTTTCACGTGGTCTCCCAGAATACAGTGATCACCACACACACTGTGTGGTTGCCAATAATACCAATAATGTGACACACACAGCTAGTAGTTTTGAAACACTTTCAGGTCAGTCAGACCAGCACTCCCTCTCAGTTACACACACATATTCATTGAGTGAAAGAGGAAAGGAATAGGGATATAGTCAAAATATGGTCAACAACACCTTTTCTCATTCTCCCAATCACATTTCATCTCACCCCAACACACTCACCAGCTGCAGTGAACATATCGCCACCAGCGTGCATCTCCCGTCACAATTCCCCATCTTGGAGTGCTCTGGACGCGGCTTGGAGCCACAAAGGCTCCGGGGAAAGGACGGGTGGTCACCGGTCAGATCCAGACTGGCTGCCCGACTCAGATCACACCATGCCCGGCCAGATCTCGCCTGGATCCCGGCCTCTTGGTTCTTCTAGGTACGGAAGACTCCTTGAGATACGTTAATCACACCGACACCAACCCATCCCGACCCGCCGTGATCATTCTGTCGGTGTGGGTAGGTAAATGTGGCTGTGGTTCGCCGAAGGTGTCCTCTTCTTCACGCGGCGAGGTCTGCGGTCCGACCACTAAGTAACGATTACGAATCGCCTCGAGTCGGCCACACCTTCCGGTTGGTAGCGAAAGGAGGGGGCGATAACCACACAGACAGACACAAAGAAAGACGGAAAGCTGTCATAACGGAGCAGGTCTCGCGGGTTAACGGGTATACATTAGCATAATATGATAATGAATATCACGGGAAGGGAGGGCGAGGAATGAAATGAGCCGATGGAGGTGGCCAACTGCCTGGGATGGCTAAATGAAATATGCCATGCACCGACACACACAAAGCGGTAATTGTGACTCACGGTTGGTTTTCAAGACGTTTGCGCTGCTTTCCCGTTCTCCGTCAACGGACGGTTTATCGGTAGGCCTCTGATGGCGTAATGTTAAAAACCAAGACTAGGGCTCTCTTCTGTCTCGCGGTGTCTTTGTCAACAATCGGTGGTGCCTGCTGGGGTGGGCGCGAGAAGGGGGTTCGAGGAGGGGACATTGCAAGCCCCCCCTCATTTCAAATGAGGAACTGGGCCGTGTTCCTTGATGGCGATCACTGATTTGACATGATGGGATTGGCGAAAGTAAATTAGTGACCCACTAAATAGATTTTAACTTCAAACTTCGTCAAATAAATTATAAACTAAAGGAGAGGGAGGAAGGATGCAATTTTAAAGTAGTCGAAATGGGCCCCTGTATTCTGCAGACTGCATGGGGAATCACCGCTGGTCAGCTCATTAGACAGAGTGAAGATTAACTCAGAAATACAGCCTTCATCAAACTGACCAAGACGCACTTCCAACAACACATAATTCTACCCCAAAACAATTGATCTCAACCACTGGCATATGGGATTTTTTATGTGAGAGTTGACGCTGCCCTGTGATAAATAGTTCCCATTCCGTCAAAGGAAGGGGCGTAAAATATTTTGTTTGTCCATTCCCAGCGAGCCTCTCCAGGGTGCTGTTGGAGACACGTCAGTGCGACGCTCCACCAACGTTCCGTCAAATAAAAACATGAACATAAATCATGTAGCAGATATAGGATATGGTAGAACGAGTATGTGGCCTTTTCTGTAGCCTATAGGCTGGAGATAAAATGTATGACAATGTAATGAGACAGACACATTTTACATCATGCCGGTATCTCCGATCAAATAGCCTAACCTAAATGGCGCCCAATCAAGTAACAAACATATCCTAAAAACAGGACAGGTCGAAGTAAAATGGACAATATGGATTGGACAATCACAACTGTTGTCCAGGTGGGGCATAACATATAGGACCGGCCCTGTGGGGAGTGGAACCGTGGAGCGCGAGGCGTTCAGCAGAGACAAAAGAAACAGGACTAGCAGCGAATAAATAAAATAACGGAATTACTGGGCAGAAATAAGAGTGAGAATAATACAATATCTAGGACCATGCTCTATAATGGTAGGCAGCTAGTGGTTAAATAATTAAAATACATTTGCATAAACTAAATCTAAAAAATGTATTACTTTGATTAGATTGCTCAATTTTGATTTAATATTCTAAAACTCTCAATTTAACCTTATGGCCATTTAAACCCCTATTTGGTTGTATGGCTGTGTTTATGAGAGTTTAGAGAGTTTAACAAAAGGACAGGCTTACATACTAATAGTTTCAGAGTAAAGACATGTATAACACACAAACATTCAGCTTCAACAAGAACAGGAAATGGAAGAACATTTTTCCAGGAAGAACAACATTTTTCCAGAAGTAGTTTATTAACAGAAATACAAAAAAATACAGGTGTTGTTTGTTGTGACTGGAAATTACAAACTCAAAATACTGTCTCATTATTAAATAAACAGAAGCATATAAAAGTACAGAGTACTGATCATTCACACAATGGAGCAGAACATACACACTCAGATGTACACACAATTGCCTTCTCTCTCACACACACACACACACACACACACACACACACACACACACAAAACAGTCCTACTGAATCTCTCCCATGTAGAGTCTCTTGTCACTGGCACCAGAGAGGACTGTGGGAAAGTTAAAAAACAACTATTAGAGAGAGAAAAAAAGCAATAGAAAGAGGGAGAGAGTGTGAATAGCCAGACAGATAAAGTCATCTCACCAATAGGCTCCTCAGGGTGGAAGGCGACCTCGTTGACTGACCCAGCATGGCCTGGCAGCTTGTACAGGATCCTACGAGACGTGGTGTCCCACACATATACAAACCTGGACACACACACAGCTTATAAAGGATCATAAAAGAGAGGATTGGTGCATTTATGTTGAGGTTTTGTACTGCGGAGAGTGTGTGTGTGCGTTCACCTATCGGCTGAGCCTGCTGCAATCTTGCTGCCGTCAGCGGACCAGGAACACCTCAGAAGGTTCTGCAGACACAGCAATGTATTATAAACAAAACCTATACAGAGTGTATTAGCATGCCATAACCATGCTATAGGCATTATCAAACATGATAGGCCACTAGGCTTATCAAACATGATATGAGCACAAATATTGACACTCACACTGAAAATCTTTGTCCAGTTCCAAAATCAAAACACTTGAATCTCATACTCTCTGGTCAAAGGTATTTTATTTACCTTCTCAAAATTGTGAATGTTCCCCTGGAATATCTTCACACACCTCTCCTTGGGAGCGAACGGACGGATGTCCCAAATACGCACTGCAGGACAACACACATTTGTACACATAATCAAGTACTGTAAACACACAGTTGGCGATAGAAACACAAGCGTTTCGCTACACCCGACATAAGTGCTAAACATGTGTATGTGACCAATAAAAATTTGATTTGTAAACACACACAATGTATCTCACACAAACATCTTTAAATATGACACACCCACACACACTGACCTGTGTTGTCCATGGAGTTGGAGAGGAGGTAGGACCCCTCTGAGCTCAGGCTGAGTCCAGTCATAGAATCACCATGACCATGCATACTGTAGACCAGCTTATTCTGCCTCAGGTCCCACACCTACACACACAGAGTTGATCACTGTATGACACAGAAGCCTTGCCTCCTGGTAGGATCCAGGCCCGTAGCCACAAAGCATCTCAGAGTTGGAGTGCTGATTTAGGATCTGTTCATATAATATTTTTCATTATGATCTAAAAGGCTAAACTAATCTTAGATCAGCACTCCTACTCTGAGATACTTTGTGGACATGGGCCCAGGTCTTTCTTTCACACTATCAAAACCCACACATGTACCTTGATGTCATTGTCGATGCCTCCAGACAGGATCTGGTCGCTGGTGTCGTTGAATGTGACGGCCAACACCTGGTAGGTGTTCTGGAACGTATGGACTGCACCCTTCTTACGGATGTCCCACAGCTACAACACACACGCACACACTGTTAACAAGCACAACAAAATCCTAATTACGGTTGTCCTCCACTTACAACATTCAACCAACACTCAGAAAGATTGCGCAGGGTAGGCTTTAGTTCCAGCTCAGTGTTAACACACCTGATTAAATAAATACACTGCTCATAAGAGAACTTGATCAGGTAATCAGGCATGTTAGTAGTGCTGGAATGGACCTAAAGCCTGCACACACAGTAGTTGTCTAGAACCAGGTTTGAAGAACAATGGATTAATTAATGCAGTCTGTGGTAGGCATGGTTACCCTGACAGTTCCATCGTCACTGCCGGTACAGACGAGCTGGGGTCCGCGTCGAGCAGGGTAGCAGGAGTTAACGAAGGAGGTGTGGCCTTTTAGACGCTTGATTCTCTCACCCGTCTCACTGTCCCACACTCCCACCGTCTTATCTGTACTGGCACTGAACAGCAGGCTGCACATACACAGGTGCGGATAGGGTCATTAAACACACGTGATATTGACCCAACAACTAAATCCCGTTTTTGCCGGACCTGAGCGAGTGCATGTGTGTGAATGTATATCCTACCTGCCGTCTGTGTTGTAGTGAAGCTCCATCACAGCTCCACTGTGTCCCTTCAGGGTGGCAAAGTTATCACAGTCCCCATACACATTCCACATCACTGTAGAGAGAGGGAGATGGATGAGTGTCACCAGTTAAGTCAAGTGAGCGAGAGTATTGTGTGTGTGTGTGTGTGTGTGTGTGTGTGTGTGTGCGCACGCACACACACAGTGCCTTCTATTCAGACCCCTTGACTTTTCCCACATTGTTACGTTAGTCTTATTTCTAAAAATGGATCAAATAAAAATCCCTCAATCTACACACAATACCCCATAATGACAATTTGGAGAGTTTCTCCCATTTGTGACGACCCTCTCACTCTGTCTGCCGTATTCTTTCTCTTTGCTCTCGTTTTCCTTAATAGGATGTTGGTGGGCGGAGCCGGGAGGGTCGTCAGAGAAATGGGACACCCCTGGGCCTGGGTGTGTCCCGGGATAAACACACCTCTTCCCCATTCATTGAAGAGATTCTCCATGCAGACACACTGTTTGATTTTTGTTGTTGCATTTTTTTGTGTTCATTGGCACCTTTCAACACCCTTCATTATCACATCTATGCACGCAACCACTCACACCAATGTTTATTGTATATAGGTTACTTGAGTTATTAAATATATGTTTGTTATTCCTTATCTCCATGTTGTCTCCCTTTTTGTTCCTGGCTTCGAGCCGGTTCGTGACACATTCCTCTCGACAGATCCTCTCAAGTGGTCAGATTGGATGGGGAGCATTGTTGCACAGCTATTTTCAGGTCTCTCCAGATATATTCGATCGGGTTCAAGTTCGGGCTCTGGCTGGGCCACTCAATGACATTAAGACTTGTCCCGAAGCCACTCCTGCGTTGTCTTGGCTGTGTGCTTTGGGTCGTTGTCTGAGGTCCTGAGCGCTCTGGAGCAGGTTTTCATCAAGTATTTCTCTGTAATTTGCTCCATTCATCTTTCCCTTGAGCCTGACTAGTCTCCCAGTCCCTACCGCTGAAAAACATCCCCACAGCATGATGCTGTCTCAACCATAGGGATGGTGCCAGGTTTCCTCCAGGCGTGCCAAAGAGTTCAATCTTGGTTTCAACAGACCAGAGAATCTTGTTTCTCATGGTATGAGAGTCTTTAGGTGCCTTTTGGCAAACTCATAGCGGGCTGTCATGTGCCTTTTACTGAGGAGTGGCTTCCGTCTTGCCACTCTACCATAAAGGCCTAATTGGTGGAATGCTGCAGATATGGTTGTCCTTCTGGAAGGTTCTCCCATCTCCACAGAGGACCTCTATCAGAGTGACCATCAGGTTCTTGGTCACCAAAGCCCTTCTCCCCCAATTGCTCAGTTTGGCCGGGCGGCCAGAGTATTGGAGGTTTTAAACTTCTTCCATTTAAGAATGATGGAGGCCACTGTGTTCTTGGGGACCTTCAATGCTGCAGAATGTTTTTGGTACCCTTCCCCAGATCTGTGTCTCGACACTATTCTGTCTCGGAGCTCTACGGACAATTCCTTCAACCTCATGGCTTGGTTTTTGCTCTGACATGAACTGTCAACTGTGGGACCTTATATAGACATTGAGGACTATCTTCTGTATACCACCCCTACCATGTGTGTGCCTTTCCAAATCATGTCCAATCAATTGAATATTTATTTAACCTTTAAACTAGGCAAGTCAGTTAAGAACAAATTCTTATTTACAATGACGGCATACACCGGCCGACGCTGGGCCAATTGTGCGCCGCCCTATGGGACACCCAATCGTGGACGGTTGTGATACAGCCTGGAATCGAACCAGGGTCTGTAGTGATGCCTCTAACACTTAGATGCAGTGCGTTAGACCACAGCGCCACACAGGAGCCACAGGTGGACTCCAATCAAGTTCTAGAAACATCAAGGATGATCAATGGAAACAGGATGCACCTGAGCTCAATTTCAAGTCTCATAGGAAAGGGTCTGAAAACGTATGTACATTTATTATGTATTTCAGAAAACATGTATTTAATCAATTTCAGAATATGGCTGTAATGTAACAAAATGGGGGAAAAGTCAAGGGGTCTGAATACTTTCCAAATGCGCTGTGTGTGTGTGAGAAACAGTACCAGCCAAAAGTTGACACACCTACACATTCAAGTTGTTTACTATTTTCTACATTGTAGAATAGGGAAGACATCAAAACTATGAAATAACACATTGAATCATGTAGTAACCAAAAAAAAGTGTTAAACAAATAAAAATATATTTTATATTTGAAATTCTTCAAATCACCACCCTTTGCCTTGATGACAGCTTTTCACACTCTTGGCATTCTCTCAACCAGCTTCGTGAGGTAGTCACCTAGAATACATTTCAATTAACACATGTGCCTTGTTAAAAGTTAATTTGTGGAATTCCTTTCCTTCTTAATACATTTGAGCCAATCATTTGTGTTGTGACATGGTAGGGGGGGTATACAGAAGATAGCCCTATTTGGTAAAATACCAAGTTCATATTATGGCAAGAACAGCTCAAATATGCAAAGAGAAACGACAGTCCATCATTACTTTAAGACACGAAGATCAGTCAATCCGGAAAATTTCAAGAACTTTGAAAGCTTCCTCAAGCGCAGTCGCAAAAACCATGAAGCGCTATGATGAAACTGGCTCTCATGAGGACCGCCACAGGAAAGGAAGACCCAGAGTTACTCCTGCTGCAGAGGATAAGTTCATTAGAGTTATCAGCCTCAGAAATTGCAGCCAAAATAAATGCTTCACGGAGTTCAAGTAACAGACATCTCAACATCAACTGTTCAGAGGAGACTGCGTGAATCAGGCCTTCATGTCCGAACTGCTGCAAAGAAACCACGACTAAAGGACACCAATAATAAGAAGAGACTTGAGAAGAAACAAGAACAGTGGACATTAGACCGGTGGAAACCTGTCCTTTGGTCCGATGAGTCCAAATTTGAGATTTTTGGTTCCAACTGCTGCGTCTTAGTGAGACGCAGAGTAGGTGAATGGATGATCTCTGCATGTGTGGTTCCCACCGTGAAGCACGGAGGAAGAGGTGTGATGCTGTGGGGGTGCTTTATTTTGAATTCAAGGCAAACTTAACCAGCATGGCTACCACAGCATTCTGCAGCGATACGCCATCCCATCTGGTTTGCGCTTAGTGGGACTCTCATTTGTTTTTCAACAGGACAATGACCCAAAACACACCTCCAAGCTGTGTTCGACCAAGGAGAGTGATGGAGTGCTGTTCAGATGACCTGGCCTCCACAATCACCCGACCTCAAACCATTTGAGATGGTTTGGGATGAGTTGGACCGCGGAGTGAAAGAAAAGCAGCCAACAAGTGCTCAGTATGTGGGAACTCCTTCAAGACTGCATTCCTCATGAAGCTGGTTGAGAGAATGCCAAGAATGTGCAAAGCTATCATCAAGGCAAAGGGTGGCTACTTTGAATAATCTAAAATATATTTGGATTTGTTTAACACTTTTTTGGTTACTACATTATTCCATGTCTTATGTCATAGTTTTGAGGTCTTCACTATTATTCTACAATGTAAAAAATAAATAAAGCAAAACCCTTGAATGGGTAGGTGTGTCCAAATTTTTGACTGGTACTGTATGTATACACACACACTTTATATATATATATATATATCACTCACAGATGAGCCTGTCATAGCCAGAGGAGGCCAAGGTGGCTCCATTGGGATGGAACTTGCAGCAGTAGACCTCTCCCTCATGGCCACACATTAGCATGATGGGAGCCTGCAGGCTGGAGCTGCGGGGAGGGCCCTGGAGAGGGGACATGTTAGATCATCATATCACACGTCACAGACAGGCAGGTAGACGCACACAATATTCTCAGAGCGTTACTGTATGTGCATAGCCCACTAACAATCCTGGTATTGATTAAACTAGCTGATAAAGTAAAACAATTCTACTTGCTATCTAGCTATCAAAATAAGTTCTGCTAGCAGTATATGCATTGGATAGCCTTTACTAGTAAACAAGTGCATATCTCAGTCACAGCTTATCAAAGCTGCAATTTAGGTGATTTTCCTGTTACTAGTTGAAAGACTGAATACATTGGTAGTTAACAACTCTCTGAAGCTAACTAGTGAAATTGAACTTCCCCCTTGTTGTATTTTGATATCCCCCTCCTTTCTTACCATGGCCACGAGCTGTTGCGACTGTACCGCGGCGATCAGCTCCGTCCTGGGCCTCTTGACTCCACCGGCAGGAACCAAAGCCATGTCCCCCGGTCTCTTCTTTGGCTCAATCATGGTTTAACAACTCAATAAACACGATGGTGTATAACAGAAATCGACTTCAATGAATGAACTTCTTTCAACAAACCGCTTTCGAAACAAGTACGAAGTGAAGAGCGGTCTGAGGTACTTCCGGTTCTCAGGGCGATTGATTGGTTCGCCGCTCCTCTGTTAACGTTGATTGGTTATCATTGTTGTTGACCATGGCCCGTGAACCGGAAGAAAACATCTTGAAACAGACTACAAAAATAAACACTCGGCCCACAAGGTAGCTATAATATATAATAATGTTTATATAAACGTGTGTAGGTGCGGATTATGATTTGATTGTTACATATCTCCCTATAAGAAGTGTATATACGTATATTTGCCCCTAAAGTAGGGCAAGCTAACAACGCCAAGGCTACTAGCCATAGGCTATATAAGCTCGCTAGCCTAGCTAGCCAGCTAGCCCACCAATCTAGTGCTTAAAAACAGGAAAAGGTAAAACGGCTACATTTTGAATCAGTTTGCCACCCTCAGCAACATACTGCTTGTTGGCAAAGTTACTCTGGCTGCTTGACCCCATAGCCAGCCATGTATTCTATAGTGTATGTATAGCTATTTAACATATTGCCTAGTCAGACACTGTTCCAGCTGGCTGATAAACAATGTCTACCTCGCCATCTTTTTCTTTTTCAAATCTTGTCTCATTGATTGAGACAAGTGGGTGTCCACCCCAAAGTGCTGCACGTCATGATGACACTCGTCGGTCTCGATCAATGAGAGAATATTTGAAATAGACAAGATGGCGGCGTAGACATTGTTGGATTTTATCATGGAGCAAAAATAATGATTACATTTAATAACAGAGCATTTTCTAAATTCAAACGAACCCCCTGCAACTAGACATGGATGTTTAAAAGACTGGGTGTCTTCCAAGTCCGGAATTGAGAAAGTATCGCCAAGTTAAGGTTGGTAAAAAATTCTGTGCTAGCTAGTTAGATCAGTGATTACTCCTAACAAGGCATTAAGAAGGAGGAAGGGTACACAGTTTCAAAGCAGAGTGCCAAAAATACATAACCAGGCGTATTCAGTGGGGTGAAACATTACAGAGTGTTTAGATTGAGGTGTTGCACCCAGTCTTTACATGATGATCATCTCCTTACCTAACCCAGTTGTCGTCCTGTGTGTCTGCAGGGAGAGAGTTATACTGTGAGTCGCCATCATCATCATGGCAGACTTTGACCATGACCAGCAGGAGCCTGCAGGACTAGATGGCTTGCCAGCCATGTACAGTATTGTGAAGGGAGAGGTGGCTTCTGTACAGACCTATGGAGCCTTCATCAAGATTCCTGGCTACAGGAAGCAGGGTAGGCTTAAGGCATCAGCATGCTTCAGTTCGGCTGGCGCCTTGAACGAGTGTGCTCGCATACTCCCTTAAAAGACCTTTGCTTGGAAAATGAGAAAAAAGAGGCAATAGTACTGTTTGTTCATTTTGAGACGTTGTAGCCAGTATACTTCCTCAAAATAGTCAGAATTAATTGAATATAACTCAAATAATCTGTCACTGAGATCTTAGTCTTGCAATTTTACATCTAATTAATGTTTGGTTAACTATTTTTCCCCAAAAAATGTGCATGAAAACCTATTGTCTCTCATTGAATGACAACAAAGACTTTATTGAAGAGTTCCTACTGTTGACCAATCACTGACGAAGCGGCGTAGACTTTGGCTCGCGAAATTCGGGCTGGCCTTGAGAAAAAACCCTTACCGAAGTCCAAGATGAACAGAAACGTCACAAAATGTCACCATGATATATGCACAAACTCTTCCCAATTGTTTCGGCTGGGAAGCATGCGGACACCTTTGGGCATCTTTCACTTTACAATATCTTTGACTTCATGATCTCTTTCTGTTTTATAATATCTTTGTCTGTTTTGAGTATTACGGTTTCTTCTGAGGCACTACTCATTCTCCTCACTTTTTCTACCTCTTCCCTCTATCTCTCCCACTTTCTCTCTTCTCGCTCTCAGGGTTGGTCCATATCAGTGAGTTGTCAGCCTGTAGGGTTGAGAATGTTGCAGAAGTCGTCGACGTGGGAGAGCAGGTGTGGATCAAGGTCATCGGGAGAGAGGTAACACGCAGACACATACACGTAAATAAACTCCATCTCTCCCTAATGAGCAAATGGTTCCGAACATGGCCTTACCTCTCCCTCCCTCCATCTTTCTCAGATGCGTGATGACAAGGTGAAGCTCTCCTTCTCAATGAAAGCTGTCAATCAAGGAACAGGGAAAGACCTGGACCCCAACAATGTCATAGCAGAGTATGTATTTGTGTCTGTCTGAGTGCACTGATACGATGATTGGCTATTGCTGCTGTTTTCAAGTGTGTGTGTGTCTAGGCAGGATGAGCGGAGGCGTAGACAGTTCAAAGATGGTACAGGACGGAGGATCACATTGGAGGCTGTACTCAACACCACCTGCAAGAAGTGTGGCTGCAAAGGTACAGCCACAACATTACTGCAACATGAACACTAGGGATGGTTTAAAAAAAATATTTTCACTATTCCAATGGTATCATGAATTTCTTGGATATTCAAAACCTGCGCGCACTATAGCTGCAGCTGTGAGCGAACAGACTGAGGAAGAGGGCGAGACACCAAGGCAAGTCAGCTACAGCCATGTCTAGCTAACTTGTAGCAGCCACAATATTATTTATCATGTTATTTATCATCCCATTTAAGTGCTGGTCTTGACTGGAGTAGCCTAGAGAAGCTAGCTAAGCTAATTGAGGCCACATGCTGCGCTTTCTCCTCAACCCCATTCAGATAAAACTGCCTATCTTTTGGTTTCTCATTGTAGCCTACTCCTTCTCATTTCGCAGACTTTAATTCCATAATTGAATTCCATCTTGCATTGCGTTAGTGAACTCTCACTCCACTTGCAACACATTGAGCCGCTTTGATTGGCTAACATAAACGACAAGCTACACACGTGAAGGCTACCAGTCTTTTTATGGGCGTACCGTGCACGTCATAAAAACAACATTGAAAAGTTTGTTTTATTAAATTAATAATTTGAAATGTCCTCGTATGTCCTTGTATGTAACAATGTCACATGGGTATTTTAATAATAGGCCTTTAATAAAATGTTATCACAAAAATGAATACTCACAAGTATTCAAATAGTAATGTCCGTTCGGATATTCAAATAACCGTTCATATCCCTAATGAACACATTCTCTAGACAAACGGATTCAACTAATCCTGAAGACCTTCAATCAACCCTTGAATTATGTGTGTTTGGAACTGGACTGGAACAAAAGCCTCTACACACTGGCCCCTGTTGCTTAACTCCATCCTAATGTAGCGTATGATCTCTCTCTCTCTCTCTCTCTCTCTTTCTCTCTCTCTCTGGTCTCTTTGCTAAGGATTGTTTCTCTCTCTCTCTCTCTGGTCTCTTTGCTAAGGTTTGTTTCTCTCTCTCTCAGGTCTCTTTGCTAAGGATTGTTTCTCTCTCTCTCTGGTCTCTTTGCTAAGGATTGTTTCTCTCTCTCTCTCTCAGGTCTCTTTGCTAAGGATTGTTTCTCTCTTTCTCTCAGGTCTCTTTGCTAAGGATTGTTTCTCTCTCTCTCTCTCAGGTCTCTTTGCTAAGGATTGTTTCTCTCTCTCTCTCTGGTCTCTTTGCTAAGGATTGTTTCTCTCTTTCTCTCAGGTCTCTTTGCTAAGGATTGTTTCTCTCTCTCTCAGGTCTCTTTGCTAAGGATTGTTTCTCTCTCTCTCTCTCTGGTCTCTTTGCTAAGGATTGTTTCTCTCTCTCTCTCTGGTCTCTTTGCTAAGGTTTGTTTCTCTCTCTCAGGTCTCTTTGCTAAGGATTGTTTCTCTCTCTCTCTGGTCTCTTTGCTAAGGATTGTTTCTCTCTTTCTCTCAGGTCTCTTTGCTAAGGATTCTTTCTCTCAGGTCTCTTTGCTAAGGATTGTTTCTCTCTTTCTCTCAGGTCTCTTTGCTAAGGATTGTTTCTCTCTCTCTCTCTCAGGTCTCTTTGCTAAGGATTGTTTCTCTCTTTCTCTCTCTGGTCTCTTTGCTAAGGATTGTTTCTCTCTTTCTCTCAGGTCTCTTTGCTAAGGATTGTTTCTCTCTCTCTCTCTCTCTCTCTCTCTCAGGTCTCTTTGCTAAGGATTGTTTCTCTCTCTCTCTCTCTGGTCTCTTTGCTAAGGATTGTTTCTCTCTCTCTCTCTCTGGTCTCTTTGCTAAGGATTCTTTCTCTCAGGTCTCTTTGCTAAGGATTCTTTCTCTCAGGTCTCTTTGCTAAGTATTGTTTCTCTCTTTCTCTCAGGTCTCTTTGCTAAGGATTGTTTCTCTCTCTCTCTCTCTGGTCTCTTTGCTAAGGATTGTTTCTCTCTCTCTCTCTCTCTGGTCTCTTTGCTAAGGATTGTTTCTCTCTTTCTCTCTGGTCTCTTTGCTAAGGATTGTTTCTCTCTTTCTCTCAGGTCTCTTTGCTAAGGATTGTTTCTCTCTCTGGTCTCTTTGCTAAGGATTGTTTCTCTCTCTCTCTCTGGTCTCTTTGCTAAGGATTGTTTCTCTCTTTCTCTCAGGTCACTTCGCTAAGGACTGTTTCTCGGCCCCAGGGCTGCAGTATGATCTGATACCTGAGGAGGGCGATGATGAGCCGCAGCAGCTACAGAAAGAGCCTATCAACCCCAACCTCATCCCACTAGCAGTCCGCAAAACCCAACCTCCACAGGACTCACACAAGAAGAAGAAAAAGGAGAAAAAAGAGAAAAAGGTAAGGACCACAGAGTGACATAGACCTCAAGGTTTTATATTCCTGTCTCCATGGTTAAGGATTGATTGGCGCCAGGGGTATTTATCAATAGTCTACAGTGGCTCTTTCTCCCTCTCTCAATTCAAAGGGCTTTATTGGTATGAGAAACTTGTTTACATTGCCAAAGCACGTGAAATAGATAATAAACAAACAAATATGAACAGTAAACATTACTCAAGTTTTTTTTAAATAGACATTTCAAATGTCATTATGGCTATATACAGTGTTATAATGATGTGCAAATAGTTAAAGTACAAAAGGGAAAATAAACATAAATATGGGTTGTATTGACAATGGTGTTTGTTCTTCACTGGTTGCCCTTTTCTTGTGGCAACAGGTCACAAATCTTGCTGCTGTGATGGCACACTGGTATTTCACCCAATAGATATGGGAGTTTATCAAAATTGGATTTGTTTTGGAATTATTTATGGGTCTGTGTAATCTGAGGGAAATATTTGTCTCTAATATGGTCATACATTTGGCAGGAGGTTAGGAAGTGCAGCTCAGTTTCCACCTCGTTTTGTGGGCAGTGTGCTCTCTGTTGAGAGCCAGGTCTGCCTACGGCGGTCTGTCTATCTCTCTCGTGCGAGGTATTTATCGCTCCTGTAAAATGTAACACTTGGGTTAACACCCCCTGGTGACCATGTCTCTCTGTCCTGAGAGAAGTTGCATCAGTGACGCATTGCAGAAAAACCAACATTTTAAATAGATGATTCATGTAGTGATATGGATATAAAACTCTAGCAGTTTGATTCTTCTTTGTCTTTCATTGCTTCTCTCTCCTCCCCTTTCCTCAGGAGAAGAAGGGAAAGAAGAAGAAGAGGAAGAGAGAGAGGAAGGAGTCCGAAAGTGACAGCAGCAGCAGTGGACCCAGTCAGGCCAAGAGAGGGCGGCATGACGACAGAGAGGACAGAAAGAAGAAGAAACACAAGAAACACAAGTCCCACAAACACATCTGAGACTGATCTGATGGACTGACACACATTGCACTAAACACACACAAATTACACTGTAGACACACATACACACAGTTAAAATGTGAACACGCACATACACAGCGTAGACTTGGATGGACACACACACAAGTTGACGCAACAGTCAGAAGCCCCTCATAGCCCCTTGCCCCTACCGTCTGACACATGCAGATCCATAGAAACCTGATAGGTGTTAGCAATATGGCAGCTTCCCTGAGCCCATCGGAAAGTGAAGTATATATTGCACCTATCCAGTTCCCTCAGATCTACCTTTAACACTGAAGAGGTTAGTGTTGTTTTCAGGACGACAGTATAGGTGTCTCAGATCCCACAACACCTGGAGTTAACATCTCAGGAACCATATCAAGACGTTGTAATCTGTGCAGGCCTGTGCTGTGTTAGTAATGCGTGTATCTGGAACCAGTCCACCTGTCCTCACTGGTCAGGTTAGACGCATGACATACACTACATGACCAAAAGTATGTGGACACCTGCTCGTCGAACATCTCATTCCAAAATCATGGGCATTAATATAGAGTTGGTCCCCTCCTTGCTGCTATAACAGCCTCCACTCTTCTGTGAAGGCTTTCTACTAGATGTTGGAACATTGCTGCGAGGACTTACTTCCATTCAGCCACAAGAGCATTAGTGAGGTCAGGCACTGATGTTGGGTGAGTAGGCCTGGCTCACAGTCGGCGTTCCAATTCATCCCAAAGGTGTTCGATGGGGTTGAGGTCAGGACTCTGTGCAGTCTAGTAAAGTTCTTCCACAACTATCTCGACAAACCATGCTAAAACAGGAAAGGGCCTTCCCCAAACTGTTGCCACAAAGTTGGAAGCACAGAATTGTCTAGATTGTCATTGTATGCTGTAGCGTTAAGATTTCCCTTCACTGGAACTAAGGGGCCTAGCCCGAACCATAAACTGTCCCAGATCATTAATACTCCTCCACCAAACTTTACAGTGGGTACTATGCATTAGGGCAGGTAGCGTTCTCCTGGCATCCGCCAACCCCAGATTTGTCTGTCGGACTGCCAGATGGTGAAGTGTGATTCATCACTCCAGAGAACACATTTCCACTGCTCCGGAGTCCAATGGCGGTGAGCTTTACACCACTTCAGCCGACGCTTGGCATTGCGCATGGTGATCTTTGGCCTGTGTGCGGCTGCTCGGCCATGGAAACCCATTTCATTAAGCTCCTGACAAACAGTTCTTGTGCTGACGTTGGTTCCAAAGGACGTTTGGAACTCGGTAGTGAGTGCTGCAACCGAGGACAGATGATTTTTACGCGCTTCACGCTTCCGCACTCCGTGATCCCGTTCTGTGAGCTAGTGTGGCCTACCACTTCGCGGCTGAGCCGTTGTTGCTCCTAGACATTCTCACTTCACAATAACAGCACTTACAATTGATCGGGGCAGCTCTAGCAGGGCAGAAATTTGACGAACTGACTTGTTGGAAAGGTGGCATCCTATGATGGTGCCACGTTGAAATCCACTGAGCTCTTCAGTAAGGCCATTTTACTGCCAATCTTTGTCTATGGAGATTGCATGGCTGTGTGCTCGATTTTATACATCTGTCAGCAAGAGGTGTGGCTGAAGTAGCCGATTCCACTAATTTGAAGGGGTGTCCACATACTTTTGCATATATAGTGTACACACATCAAAGCAACACACACAGGAAGTGGTAAAGAGGAAGTATATGTGTTACAGGAGATTCCCTAAAAACACGCCACTTCGATACAGCTATGACCGGAACTTACTTTTTCGTAGCAGGTTAGGAGAATAAGGTTAGGGTTAGCAAAAATGCTCTCCTAACCTACGAAAAGTCACGGTCATAATTGTATGGAAGTGCTGTGTTTTTAGGGAGTCCCGGTCAAACATACAGGAAACTCATGCTTGCGATATCCTGTTGGTACACGCCCCTTATTGTGTGTGAACACGTGTACTCTGCAACCATGTCATCCAGTTCTTGAAGATGTGTGTTTGTGTGCACAGGAGTTTGTGTAACATGGTCCATATTCCTGTATGCAAACTATGAGGGTCTTTATTAAAGATTTGAACAGTCAAGTATTTCATGGTCCGTATGGTCACAAAGCGTTCATGAAGCAGAGCTTTGCTCCAGTCTGGCTTGGTAATTTATGGTGATGTTGATTTTGAGTTCATTTGAATGGTTTTGTTAGTTGATCATTATGTTGTAGGGTTCATTTGCTCAACCACCAGTCTGTTTGTTCCATGTTGTGGTCATAGCATGTGTGCGTAGGGGTCAGTGTGAGGTGTCCTGTACTGCAGGTCCTCTGTCCCTGGTTGGCACCCTGTCTGCAACACATGATACCAATCTACACAAGCCAGGAATGCGCCCAAATTAGAACACACACTCATAGCCCAGGACACACACACACACCTACGCAGCCAGGCACCAATCACAATTTCTGTTCACCTAGGAGGAGCCGATGGTGGCACACACTGAGGGTGGTCTATAATTATTCTCCTCGTGATGCTCTGTGTAAACCTAGTTAAGATGGAAACTTGTCGCTGGTTTGGAACTGCTATAATTGTACCAGAAGTCAACTCCCCCTCCCTGAGCTACACACACGGCCATAACTATTTAGAAATGGGTCAAAGTGGAAAGGCTTTTACTTGGTGTTGTGGCAACACACAAACTGCCTTGATCTGTCTGAGGAGCCATCTGCTGTTTCCACACAGCAGCCTCTGATCTCAGCTTGGCACAAAATGGCTGCCATGCCTCACCCAGATGGATCCTACTACTGTAACACGTGATGAGCCATTTGGCACAAAATGGTTGCCACACAACGTTGGTAGATGAGTTGACTTTCCTCCAGGCCAGTGGAAAAATTCCTGTGGTTTCATGAAACTAGTGTGTAGGTGCAGTACCCAGTGTTATAACCAATGATTTATCTATACACAATGGTTTATATACAACATTGGTTGTGACTGTTGTCATGGTGAGTGTGATTGACAGAGAAGCACTCGGGATGGTTTTAGAGAAAAAAAACATAAGTGGAATTTATTCAGTGTTTCATACAGAAGAGAAACACTACAAAGAGAAGGACGGGACAACAGGAGGAGTCAGGGGTTCGGTCAGACGGGTTAGAGGTCGTTGCGGTGGGGGTCAGGGGTAGGGTTGTTTTTGGGGGCAGGTGTGGCAAAGGGTAGTGCGTTTTTTGGGGGGATGTCACTCGGCCTTGACGTAGGAGCGTGTGGAGACGACGTCACCCAGAGTCAGAGTCTGTGGAGAAGAGAGGAGAGGATAGTTAGATATACAATATACACAGATTTTTTTTATATACATACATACATATATACAGTGTGTGTATGTATATGCAGACGCTCCATAAATGTACACAAAAACACATTCCGTACTGACCAGTTCGAGGGCGTTGCCACTGACTTCACGGACCAGAGTGGTCTCCTTGCCGTCCCACTTTTGCACGTGAACCATCTTACCACCGTCTACCGTTATTAGGGACTAGAGAGAGCGAGAGGTATGTTATGAACACACACGTCACATACTATTGACTGGGGGAAACTGGAGAGAGGCGATAAGAAGATACAATCTACTGCTAATTAAGTGAGTTTGAGACTGTGGTGAACATGTGTGTAATTGCAGATAAAGAATGGATATGACTGCACTTTAAACAAAGTTAGCCTGCACTATGTGACATGTGTGGCCACCTATCGAGAGTTGACTTGAGGTTACTAGACACACACACACAAACAAAAGTAACTATTCCTCAACAATAAGACATTGTGTGTGTGTCTGTTCTCTTTTTCACTCAGATCATGCTTAGTAGCCTCTCTCTCGCCTCTCTCTCTCTCTCTGAGATTCATGTAGCAGCTGTCTCCGGTCACAAAGCTACAACTCATCATCCTTGACCTTTGACCCCTCAACCCACCCAACATTTCAAGGCCTCTGGCTCTGTTTGTCTGTTTGAAATCATTTGCTCTTCTACTGAACCCTGCATGTCATGGCGGATACAACCATTACCTGTAATCCAGCATACTTAACCTCTAGTCCCTGACCTCCCACCCCATTATAAGGATACACACTCATGACAACTCTTACAATGTATTATAACGGCATCATAATGCATTATAGCTGTAAAGTGTAACGTGTTAGCCATAAAAATGACTGTAAAGTGTTATCATTAAAAACATACAGTTACAACACCCACCATAAAGTATGACTAATCATCAGCTAGACATCTAGGACTTAAATCAGTGTCTAAGCACTCCTGACTCCCTGGACCCGTACTCACAAAGTGTCTCAGCATCCTGATCTAGGATCCTGTCCATATAGTCTTACTAATTATGATCTAAAAGGCTAAACTGATCCTATATCAGCACTCTTAACCCTGACCTCTTACCTTGACTTTCCTGTCGTCGGCGGTGGTCTCGTCGAACTCCACTCCTAGTTTGAAGGAGATCTCGGTGTTCTTGAAGGTGCTCTGTGTCTTCAGAGTGACTGTGTCTCCAGCTACCTCGATGATGGTGGTGGGCTTGGTCATACCGCCAACCTGGCGTGTTGCAAAGCCCACACCTGTCAATCAAAAACACATCACAAGTTAACACTTCAGATTCCATCTAGATAAGAACATTATAGCCTACTATCTCATATCACATCTTGATTAGAAAGACTACTACTGCTGCTGCCAATACAGCCCCACCCTTACTGTAGACATTCCTTTCTGAAGAAAAAGGCAATGCACGCACCCATGCACGAAAACTCTTTTGGGTTAATGATGTGTGACTGACTGTTTTCAAGCCCATAAAAACTCCTTGTGACTATAGTGTGACTATAGGTCCAAAATAAAAAGGTACATATGAAGGGAAGTCTTTACACCAGACAGTGCACTGCATCACTTATTGATCTGTTCTGTTTGTGGAAACTGACTGCTGATTGGACTGATCTAACGGAATCTAATTCCCACTCTTATCTCTATTTCCTGTGTTCTTTAAACATTCAGCAAAAGTCATCAGACCCAGCTGTGTGTGATCTGTTCTAGAGTACTTTCCTTCTCCCCTGAACTGAAGTAATGTTTCTGTAGCAGCTGAGTTGATCTCCCAAGGCAAACAGTGAAACAGTCACACAATCCATACAACAAAGAGCTAGTTTGTGGCACCTGCCTGAGTGATCCGGAGAGTTGGTTGGGGGTCAAGTACTATGGTGACGAGCAGAGGGGTCGAAGCTAATAACCCCAGGGGTCAACAAACGGGTCACACACACACACACTATGTTAATATTCAACCCCTCCTCACAACCTAGCCTCAAAAAAGGACCACTCGTTCAGAGAATTTCACCCCCTATGTGTGTGTGTACACAGCTCAGACTACGAGTTTCTCACAGTAGGGGCATTCCCCCCGCCCCCCTTCAAAAACAGAGAGAGCGAGGGAGAGAGCGAGAGAGACGGCAGCAAGATGTGTGACCTGTTACCACAAGAAAAGGGCAACCAGTGAAGAACAAACACCGTTGTAAATACAACCTATTTATGTTTACTTATTTTCCATTTTTTATTTCAATATTTGCACAGCGTTACAACACTGTATATATACATAATATGACATTTGAAATATCTCTATTCCTTTGGAACTTTTTGAATGTAATATTTACTGTTTCATTTTTAGTTTATTTAACTTTAGTTTATTATCTATTTCAGTTGCTTTGGCAATGTAAACATGTTTCCAATGTCAATAAAGCCCTTTGAATTAAATTGAGTCTCCCCCTCACCCCCCCTACCACTAGGTTGGTGGGGGGGTGTATCACAACCGGCCGTGATTGGGAGTCCCATAGGGCGGCGCACAATTTGCACAGCGTCGTCCGGGTTTGGCCGGGATAGGCCGTCATTATAAATAAGAACTGACTTGCCTAGTTAAATAAAGTTTTTTTTTTTTTTAAGTATAAAAAAATACAAATAATAATTACCACTATCTCCATGTGGTGAACCACCGTCTTTCTTTATCTCCCTCTCTGGCTCTGTTCCTACTTCTCTATCTTTCATCCAACCTCCCTCACTCTCTCCCTCCTGATATCCCTCACTCTCTCCCTCCTGATATCCCTCACTCTTTCCCTCCTGATATCCCTCACTCTCTCCCTCCTGATATCCCTCTCTCCTTCTGTCCCTTTCCCTCTCTTCATTCTCTATTTGTGTGTGTCCAACACACACCCTGTTTTCCCATGCTTAGCATTAACGGCTGCATTATCCGTTTAAACACGCATGCTCTGCTAATTACACACACACACACATGCGAGCGCCCACACACCAGTGGAGGCTGCTAAGGGGAGGACTGTTCATAATAATGGCTGTAATGGAATGTGGAAACCATGTGTTTGATTCCACACCATTCCGGCAATTATTATGAGCCGTCCTCCCCTCAGCAGCCTCCACTGTCACACACATATATGAGGGCGCACACAAATACACACACCTGCATGTATGTGTATTTTTGGGCGTATATGTGTATTTGTGAGCATGTGTGCCACACACTCATGTTCACAAACACACATCAGTACAAAAACACACGTGGGTGCACACAAGCACACACCTTTAAGTATTCATGAACACTCACACCCTTCTCACAAGTGCACACATGCACCCACAGGGAGGCACAGGGACCCCATCCTTTAGCATTACCGTTACACTACAAACGCACACGCTGCTCACCCAGAGCCTTCATGTATTCGTCAAAGTTCTTGCTGTCCTTCAGGTTCCATGTGCCTGCGAATGCCTCAGCCATGTTGTTAGCAGTGGTGTGGAGGAATGAGAGAGAGAGCAGAAACAGAATGAGTGAGTGAGAGAGAGGGACAGAGAGACTGCTATGCTGCAATCCTACTGGTCGGTTTTATACCGGCTGTTCGTGATGTCATCACTCTGAGCGGGGAGAGGAGGGAAGGGGGAGGGAGAGGAGGTGAGAGGAGACAAAGACAGATAGACAGACATGAGGGGCAGGGGGATATTAAGGAGTCCAGCAGGAAGAATAAAAGACAGTCAAAAAAAGAGGAGAGGAGTGGGGGAGGGGAGGGTAGAAGAACATGTTGCTCCAGTCAGAAAGAGAGAGAACGAGGGGGGGAAGAGGGGGGAAGCGAGAGAGGGAGGGGGCGATGATTGATTTGGTGTGAAGGTCAGGGGGAACAACATGGACATTTTCTCTCTTTCTATTTCTCTCCCCCGTCTGACCACCCTCTGGTCAACGACCTCACTCTAACTATTCACTCAACAGATAAAGAGACAAAGATAGAGAAAGAGTGTGTATGTGTATGTGTGCGTGCACACGGGTGTGTGTGTGTGGTTACCAGCAACAGAGTGACACACTGACCAGGAGTCAGGACTTACCTCCCTAACTCTGTAATGTTAATGACTCTGTAAGGATATACAGTGGATTACAGTTGATATACAGTGGATTACAGTTGATATACAGTGGATTACAGTTGATATACAGTGGATGTACAAATGTACAGTATCAGTTTAAATATATCTAAATGCAGAGAGGTGGGGGTTCCTGGGATGGCAGAGGGGTAGAGGATATAGCAGCCTGGAGAGGAATGGGGGAGGGAGGGGTGGGAGGTAGATGGCTGAGAGTGGAAGTGGCAAGGGGGGGTAGGTCCTGGTGATTTATGGGCCTTTGTGAGTCAAACTGGTTTAGTTTATTCAGCAGTGTCTGCTGCCCGGGGGGCTTTTGGTTTGTAGTTGGCAGTGGTGAAAAAATACCCAATTTTCATACTTGAGTAAAAGTAAAGATACCTTAATAGAAAATGACTCAAGTGAGTCACCCAGTAAAATACTACTTAAGTAAGTCAAAAAGTATTTGGTTAATTATACTTAAGTATCAAAAGTAAAAGTAAAGGTATACATCTTTTTTTATTCCTTATGTAAAGCAAATCAGACAGTGTCATTTTCTTTATTTTACGGATAGCCAGGGGCATGCTCCAACACTCAGACATAATTTACAAACGAAGCATGTGTTTAGTGAGTCTGCCAGATCAGAGGCAGTAGCGATGTGCGGACCGTCGTTGGAGGTTCCGGACTGCGGGCCGTCTCAGGAGGTTCCGGACTGCGGGCCGTCGTTGGAGGTTCCGGACTGCGGGCCGTCGTTGGAGGTTCCGGACTGCGGGCCGTCGCCGAAAGCTCTGGACTGGGGACCGTCGCCGAAAGCTCTGGACTGGGGACCGTCGCCGAAAGCTCTGGACTGGGGACCGTCGCCGAAAGCTCTGGACTGGGGACCGTCGCCGAAAGCTCTGGACTGTGGAGACGCACTGGAGGCGCACTGGAGGCCTGATGCGTGGGACCGGTACCGGTGGCCCCGGGCTGATGACACGCACCTCAGGGCGAGTGCGGGGAGGAGGCACAGGACGTACTGGACTGTGGAGGTGCACTGGAGGCCTGATGCGCGGGACCGGTACAGGTGGCCCCGGGCTGATGACACACACCTCAGGGCGAGTGCGGGGAGGAGGCACAGGACGTACTGGACTGTGGAGACGCACTGGAGATCTGGAGCGTAGAGCTGGCACAACCCGTCCTGGCTGGATGCTCACTTTAGCCCGGCAAGTGTGGGGCGCTGGCACAGGACGCACTGGGCTGTGAAGGCGCACTGGAGACACGGTGCGTAGAACCGCATAACATGGTGCCTGAACGGTGACACACACCCCAGGGCGAGTGCGCGGAGGAGACACAGGATGCACCGGACTGGGGAGGTGCACCGCAGGCCAGATGCGTGAAACAGGTGCACATGACACCGGACTGGTGTCACGCTCCTCAGCACGCCCGCTCTGCAGCGCTCTCAACGCCAGCACCTCTCTCCGGAATCTTGCGTCGAGTTCCTCACTCGACTCCCTGACTGGCTCTGGTTCACCCCTCGGCTCCGCCGACTGCTCCGTGCCCCCCCCCCCCCCAAGATTTTTGGAGACTGCCTCTCAGGCCTCCGTCGTGGTTGCGACTCCCGGGGTCGTCGTTGATCCTCCTTCGCTGCCACCGCCTGCTTCCATGGCAGGGTCTTGTCCCCTGCCATAATCTCCTCCCATGTCCAGGATGTCCTCCACTCACTTTTCTCCCGAGCCCAGGATCCCTGCTCCTCCTGGCCACGCTGCTTGGTCCTTTGGTGGTGGGATGTTCTGTTACGTCCGTCGTCGGAATGAGACCAAAGCGCAGCGTGGAAAGTGTTCATCGTACTTTATTTCAATGAATACCAAAAACAAAAAAACGAACGTAAAGTTCTGCAGGGCTATACAGCTACTGTGCTAAAACAACATCCCACAAACTAGGGTGGAAAAACAGGCTGCCTAAGTATGATTCCCAATCAGAGACAACGATAGACAGCTGCCTCTGATTGGGAACCACACCCGGCCAATAAAGAAATAGAAAACTAGAATGCCCACCCAAATCACACCCTGACCTAACCAAATAGAGAAATAAAAAGGCTCTCTAAGGTCAGGGTGTGACAATGTTCTCTTGATAAGTGTGTTAAATAGACAATTTTCCTGTCCTGCTAAGCGCTCAAAATGTAACGAGTACTTTTGGGTGTCAGGGAAAATGTATGGAGTAACAAGTATATAATTTTCTTTAGGAATGTAGTGAAGTAAAAGTTGTAAAAAATATAAATAGTCAAGTAAAGTACAGATACCCCAAAACACTACTTAAGTAGTACTTTCAAGTATTTTTACTTAACCACTGGTAGTTGGTGATCTGTTTTAGTCCTTTCCAGACAAACTGCTGCTCTAACCGGACTTTGTTGGGGATGGTGGGGTAAGTTGAGCCAAAGGGGTAAGTTGAGCCACCCTAGTTTCTAGGAAACCATACACAAAATGTATCATTTGACCAAATATTTAGGAAGAGTTCCTCATTTCATGGAGTCTGTGAAAGAAGAAACCTCTGGAAAAAGTGGTAAGCAATTAGGTCCAAAAAACAGATCTTCACCAAGACAAATTAATTTATTGTGCTAGAGATTTCATGATGCTTGTATCTACACTAAAGAAGATAAGTTGGGGTCTCTAGAAACTTCAATATGAGGTCCTAAACCTAACATCCTTGTACCTGTGTGGGCTAATATAGTAAAAATGTTTGCATTGGAACAGAATATGGAAAAATATGACCTTGGCATTCCGTAATCAGAACCATCAACTTATACATTTGAAGTTTGTTCACAGACTATATTTAATAACACCAAGGAAACATTTTACGATGAAATTCCCAACACCCCAACTCCCAACTGTAGGCACATTCCTTCATATGATGTGGGAGTGCCATGCAGTTAAATACTTCTGGGACTAAGTTACAAAATTCATTTTGAAGTGCATGAATGTAAACATTCAATGCTGGTGGTTGGAGGGAGACATGTTGGAGGGGTAGAGCTGGGGGAATGGGGTGGGAGGTTGGGAGTGGAGTCACTTCTTCTTTTTTCTTTTTTTAAATACAAACTGTCTTGTTACTTTTTGGCTCTGTGCTAACTATTCAATTATATGAATTTGTTTATTGTGCAAAAAAGTGATTCCGATTGTGTTTATATTGTGTTTGGGAAATCAATATAGACATGGTTTTAAAAAGGTAGTGAGTGGTATTATCCCATTCAGTACAGACATGTGTAGCGGCTTTACTTACCCTGTCCATAAGCACAACTTACCCCAACACCAACATCCCACTGGTCACACACTGGCTGAATCAACATTGGTTCCCCTTCATTTCAATGAAATTACGTTGAAACCAATGTGAAATAGACTTTGAATTGAATTTTGTGCTAAGTGGGATGTTTTATAAACTGTAATGTTTACAGGAATTTAGATTATTTCCAGGGATACACAACATACTGAAATATATGTAGATACAGTATATTTGTTAGACAGGATACTATATTTCCCTTGACGGAGTGATGCTGATTGTAAAAAATGGTGCAACTTGCCCCACTCTCCCCTACTGCTGGTGTTGGGCCAGTAACATAATAAGTTGCTGGTTTGAACCATGACTAGGTGAAAAATCTGTTGATGTGCCCTTGAGCAAGGCACTTAACCCTAATTGCTCCTATAAGTCACTCTGGATAAGAGTGCCTAGTAATTGTAAAATGGTGCCTTAATTCCTGAATGTAGCTTTTTCTTGGCCTCGCTGTAGAGGTCCCTGTTCTTGCTCCTGTAGAACCATGGCTTGTCGTTTCTCTCTTTCTCACACACGCACACGCACGCACACACAATTCAGGAGATTCCTTTTTTTTTTATTGAAGAACTGAATTTAAATTCCAATTCTAAAATGTAAAAAATCTATACAGTGCATTTGGAAACTATTCAGACCCCTTGACATTTTTCACATTTTGTTACGTTACAGCCTTATTTTAAAATTGATTAAATAATTTCCTCATCAATCTACACACAATACCCCATGAATATAAAAGTGAAAACAAGTTTTTAGACATTTTTGCTAAATAAAAAACAGAAATGCCTTGTTGGGGCCTCCTGAGTGGCGCAGCGGTCTAAGGCACTGCACCGCAGCACTTGAGGAGTCACTAGAGACCCGGGTTCGATCCCAGGCTGTGTCACAACCAGTCGTGACCGGTAGTCCCATAGGGCGGCACACAATTGGCCCAGACCATGAGAAACAAGACTGATCGAACATCTCTGGAGAGACTGAAAATAGCTGTGCAGCGACACTTCCCATCCAACCTGACAAAGCTTGAGAGGATCTGCAGAGAATAATGGGAGAAACCCCCCAAATACAGGTGTGCCAAGCTTGTAGCGTCATACCCAAGAAGACTGTAATTGCTGCCAAAGGTGCTTCAACAAAGTACTGAGTAAAGGGACTGAATACATATAAATGTGATATTTCAGTTTTTTTTGTTTTTATAAATTCTAAAAACCTGTTTTTGCTTTGTCATTATGGGGTATTGTGTGTAGATTGATGATGGGAAAAAACTATTTAATCAGTTTTAGAATAAGGCTGTAATGTAAGAAAATGTGCAAAAAGGGAAGGGGTCTGAATACTTTCTGAATGCGCTGTGTGTTTTCGATGAGGATGCCTTGACCCTAACCCTGGTAAGAATATTAAATCACTCACTCACTCACACATACACACCCCACTCCCCTGCCCCTCCCCTCTCTCTCACCCGGTCTAACCCCTCCCCTCCCCCTCTCTCCCCCCCTCACCCTTCACCCCTCCCTCACTCCCTCACTCACCCCTCCCCCTCGCCAAATTATCTCTGTGCCTAAACTGACACGTGTGTGGTGAAATCGGTATGCTGTGTGCCTATGTTCGACATTTGACACAAACAGGTGGCCAGAGAGTACAGGGGAGGGAGAGAGAGAGAGGGAGGGTTAGAGAGGGAGGGTGAGAGAGAGAGAGAAATGAGGTGAAAGGTCAAACTTATCCAACTCTTTCCTCTGCAAACATCTATAGGTGTGTGTGATTGTTATATAATATACAGTATGATATGTGAGAGAGTACAATGGTTAGCACACTTAGTCATAAATAATTCAAACTGAATACCAAAAGGACTTGTTCAGGCAACTGCCAACAGGCTTACTCGTACCCACCCCTGCTCAGAAAACACACAAGTGACACACACACAACCATATGCCACATGTAGTCTGGAAACTAAAGTGATATGTTGACCAAATCAACAGACACGACACTGTGAGGATAAGTGCAGTAATCCATATGTACTGATAACGAGTGTTGTCTTGCAGGAGTGTGTTTTGCTACTGTTGGTTCATAGGGGTCAGGATATATTGTATCTTGGGCGGCGGTAGCCTCAAGGTTAAAGATTTAGAGAAGCAGGCCAGAGAAAAGAACTTAACCTTGAGCAGGAAACTCAAAAAACGCTCATAGGGCCCTGCACTGCTGGTGCAGCAGACAGATTTTCATCCCATATTGACTTACTTCTAAAGTATACCTAATTTTCTCTTATATTTTCAGATATCTTGGTTCAGACCCAGGCCAGTCTGTATATTGATTATATTGATCACTATAACTTGGTGAAAACAGTTCCTTACAGACTGGAGAATATATTCTGGGTCCTCTTTAAAATGGATATTTAACATAACCAAAGGACCAAATGGCAAATCTGAGGTCTTGTTGATTAACATAGAATAGAATAGTATAGATCTATTACGCAAAGAATCAGACATGGATTAATATTTGATTCTGATGGACTGAAGATTATCGGACAGTTACTAAACTTAAAGCAACGATTTGTATAGTTCCCGGGGGATCGGCCCCCACCACTTCGTGTGGCGTTGTTCATTGCTTACTTATACAACAGAAACAGTCTTTTGTTGACACAGTAGTACCCAATCCCGGACACAGGATTAGTATCACCGGTAGGTCAGCAGAGCCTCTGGAGCACAGCAGTACTAGGACACATCTGAGATATTGATTCTTACTCCTGCTATTAGATTTTTCCATTAGACCTGGATTTGAACCGGCAACCCTTCAGTTCAACCCTTCAATGTATATATCATTATTTTGGATGCACTTTCCCACTAAGGGTTATGGGTGGGACTTGAGTGCTTTCAAGGGATCAATTCTAGTGTGCTCTGTATACTCAGGTGCAGAACGATTATGTCACACACCCCCCATACTCTGAGGACACACCCTTAAAGTTAGTAGTTGTACTGTTAACACTGTTTACATTTACACACACCACACACACATATGTATGCACACACGCACGCACGCACACACCCACACACACATACCCACACCCACACACACCAACACGCACACACACACACGCACTTCTGCTAAGCTCACCTGTCTGCAGTGTTTGAGTGAGTGACTTGAGAGACAGGTACTCCTGGTTTTCTAATCTACAATTCAAATGTTCGGAAAGCAGCCCATTGGCTAAAGCACAAACCTAACCTGCTCCCATTGGCTAAAGCTATTACCTAACCTGCTTCTATTGGCTAAATCAGTAGTTCTCAAACTTGTTAAGTATGCTGTCTAATCAAGCTCCTACTTGTTGCACTTTAATGCAACTGAACTGAACTAGATCAACACCCCTCTACTTTACATTACTGTACTCTACTCTACTGTACTCTACCGTACTCTACTCTACTCTACTGTACTCTACTTTACATTACTGTCCTCTACTCTACTGTACTCTACTCTACTCTACCATACATTACTGTACTCTACTGTACTCTGCCGTACTCTACTCTACTGTACTCTACTGTACTCTACTTTACATTACTGTACTCTACTGTACTCTACTCTACTGTACTCTACTGTACTCTACTGTACTCTACCGTACTCTACTCTACTGTACTCTACTTTACATTACTGTACTCTACTCTACTGTACTCTACCGTACTCTACTGTACTCTACTGTACTCTACTCTACTGTACTCTACTGTACTGTACTCTACTTTACATTACTGTACTGTACTGTACTGTACTGTACTGTACTGTACTCTACTCTACTGTACTCTACTTTACATTACTGTACTCTACTCTACTGTACTCTACCGTACTCTACTGTACTCTACTGTACTCTACTTTACATTACTGTACTCTACTGTACTCTACCGTACTCTACTCTACTGTACTCTACTGTACTCTACTTTACATTACTGTACTCTACTCTACTGTACTCTACCGTACTCTACTCTACTGTACTCTACTCTACTGTACTCTACTTTACATTACTGTACTCTACTGTACTCTACTTTACATTACTGTACTCTACTGTACTCTACCGTACTCTACTCTACTGTACTCTACTCTACTCTACCATACATTACTGTACTCTACTGTACTCTGCCGTACTCTACTCTACTGTACTCTACTGTACTCTACTTTACATTACTGTACTCTACTGTACTCTACCGTACTCTACTCTACTCTACTCTACTGTACTCTACTTTACATTACTGTACTCTACTGTACTCTACCGTACTCTACTCTACTCTACTCTACTGTACTCTACTTTACATTACTGTACTCTACTGTACTCTACTGTACTCTACTCTACTGTACTCTACTGTACTCTGCCGTACTCTACTCTACTGTACTCTACTGTACTCTACTTTACATTACTGTACTCTACTGTACTCTACCGTACTCTACTCTACTCTACTCTACTGTACTCTACTTTACATTACTGTACTCTACTGTACTCTACCGTACTCTACTCTACTCTACTCTACTGTACTCTACTTTACATTACTGTACTCTACTGTACTCTACTGTACTCTACTCTACTGTACTCTACTGTACTCTACTTTACATTACTGTACTCTACTCTACTGTACTCTACTGTACTCTACTCTACTGTACTCTACTCTACTCTACCATACATTACTGTACTCTACTGTACTCTGCCGTACTCTACTCTACTGTACTCTACTGTACTCTACTTTACATTACTGTACTCTACTGTACTCTACCGTACTCTACTCTACTGTACTCTACTGTACTCTACTTTACATTACTGTACTGTACTCTACTCTACTGTACTCTACTCTACTCTACTCTACTGTACTCTACTTTACATTACTGTACTCTACTCTACTGTACTCTACCGTACTCTACTCTACTCTACTGGACTCTACTCTACGGTACTCTACTATACTCTGCTATACTCAGCAGTATATCCCAGCCCTCTGTGTCTCAGGCTACTCTGTGTAAAGGAGAAAAAAACCTGGACATTGACTCAATGATGACCGGAACCTGATTGCAGTGTTTCTACATCCATTCCTCTTACTTCGTCCCTTTTTATCCTCACTCTTTCTCTCCTTCTCTCTCTTTCACTCTTCCTCCCCCTTTCTCTCTCCCGCCTCTCTCTGTCTCCAATCCCTTTTGTATTCATCATCCCACTCTTTCCCCATAGCCTCCCTCCCTCCCTTTCTCTTTCTCTCTCCCTCTTCCTCTAGTCTAGTTTTAGTTATAGATGACATAACACCTGTGATCTACATTACCTGAGTGCAAATAAAGTAGCAGCAAAGCCAGTGCTGGTAATAAAAAGTAAATGTGAGTCTTAGAGCAACAAAGGGTGTGGTTTTTTAAACATTTTTTTTTTTACATATTCACATTCCACCCATATCTTGATGTCCTAATCCTCTGAAGACTATCACACACACACACACACACACACACACACACACACACACACACACACACACACACACACACACACACACACACACACACACACACACACACACACACACACACACACACACACACACAAACCATACTAACAAACCATACTAACACACCATAGTTCTCCCGGGTGGCGCAGTGGTCTAGGGCACTGCATCACAGTGCTAGCTGCGCCACCAGAGTCTCTGGGTTCGCGCCCAGGCTCTGTCGCAGCCGGCCGCAACCGGGAGGTCCGTGGGGCGACGCACAATTGGCATAGCGTCGTCCGGGTTAGGGAGGGTTTGGCCGGTAGGGATATCCTTGTCTCAGTATGTAAAAAATGTAATAAAATGTATGTAATAAAATGTATGCACTCTACTGTAAGTCGCTCTGGATAAGAACGTCTGCTAAATGACTAAAATGTTAATGTAAATAGTTAGAGTTGAAACAATGTCATGTCTGCAGTGGAGAGGGTGAAAAGCTTCAAGTTCCTCGGCATGCACATCACTGACAAACTGAAATGGTCCACTCACAAAGACAGTGTGGTGAATAAGGCGCAACAGTTGACCCTCACAAACTTCTACAGATGCACCATTGAGAGCATCCTATTGGGCTGTATCACCGCCTGGTATGGCAATTATACCGTCCGCAACAGCAGGGCTCTCCAGAAGGTTGTGCGGTCAGCTCAACGCATCATTGGGAGCACACTGCCTGCCCTCCATGACCTCTACAGCACCCGGTGTCACAGGAAGGCCAAGAAGATCATCAAGGACCTCAACCACCCGAGCCACGGCCTGTTCACCCAGCTACCATCTAGAGCGAGGAGACAGTACAGCTGCATCAAAGCTGGGACAGAGAGACTGAGAAACAGCTTCTATATCCAGGCCATCAGACTGTTAAATAGTCACAACTAGCCGGCCTCCATCAAGTACCCTGCCCTGAACTTAGTCACTGTTACTAGCCGACTACCACCCGGTACTCTACCCTGGCCATTAGAGACTTCTGCCCTATGTACATAGTCATTGAACACTGGTCACTTTAATAATGTTTACATAACTGTTTTATACACCTCATATGTATATACTGTATTCTAGACAAGGCTCATCCTATTGTCACGGCTCCTCCTCTGCAGTGCAGAGGAGGGTCGTTAGTGATTGGAGCCACCTGGGCTCAGGGTATAAAACTGCTTCACTAATCACCTCTCTCTCTCTCTCTGCTCCTCCAGGTATGATCCTGTTTTGTTTGTTCCTTTGTAGTTTTGCATAGTTTTCACTCAGTCATATTCACACACACACAGATTCATGCATCCATGCACTTTACATACACCTTACATTATGATACTTCCACACCTCATTCCTTTTTCTTTGTTTAAAGTTAATAGTTTGGTTTATAATAAAGACATTTTTTAATTGGCCTATACCTGTTGTTCGTGTCCTCTCATTTTTGTCACAGGCTATGAGCCGGCTTGTGACAAGTGGGGGTTCATCCGGGATAGTAGGTAACTTGGGTTAGTTTAGTTTGCCAAAACATTTTTGTTTGAGGGGATGTTTTGGTTGGGCCAATTTTGTTGAAGAGAGCGTTGAGAGCCATGTGTTCTTTTGGTTCAGTTAGCTTGGTAGCTAAGCAATTCACTCTGTGTTTTTCTGGGTTTTGTTCAGGTGGGAGTCCTCTCCTGTTCAGGCTTATCAGCAAGTGTCAATAGGAGGCTTGTGGTGTTTTTGTTTTAGGTGGCAGTGAACGTGGGTAGAGCATCCCTTTCCCTTACATCGGCTCGGGAGCACCTCCGTGGTTATGGGGGGGCCGCCAGTTTCTGGTTGTCTTTTCCACTTCACTGGTTTTGTGTGCATAACACCCCACCACATGTGACTGCACGAAGACCAGGGCCAGTTAGTTAGTTGTTTTTGGAGGATAGTGGGGTGTGGCTCCTGTCCTTGAATCCAGACTGACAGCAGGTGAGTTGTGTGTTTTTGGAGGATAGTGGGGTGTGGCTCCTGTCCTTGAACCCAGACTGACAGCAGGTGAGTTGTGTGTTTTTGGAGGATAGTGGGGTGTGGCTCCTGTCCTTGAACCCAGACTGACAGCAGGTGAGTTGTGTGTTTTTGGAGGATAGTGGGGTGTGGCTCCTGTCCTTGAACCCAGACTGACAGCAGGTGAGTTGTGTGTTTTTGGAGGATAGTGGGGTGTGGCTCCTGTCCTTGAATCCAGACTGACAGCAGGTGAGTTGTGTGTTTTTGGAGGATAGTGGGGTGTGGCTCCTGTCCTTGAATCCAGACTGACAGCAGGTGAGTTGTGTGTTTTTGGAGGATAGTGGGGTGTGGCTCCTGTCCTTGAATCCAGACTGACAGCAGGTGAGTTGTGTGTTTTTGGAGGATAGTGGGGTGTGGCTCCTGTCCTTGAATCCAGACTGACAGCAGGTGAGTTGTGTGTTTTTGGAGGATAGTGGGGTGTGGCTCCTGTCCTTGAATCCAGACTGACAGCAGGTGAGTTGTGTGTTTTTGGAGGATAGTGGGGTGTGGCTCCTGTCCTTGAATCCAGACTGACAGCAGGTGAGTTGTGTGTTTTTTTAAGCATTTGTAATAGTTGTATTGGTTGAGGAAAATGTCTTCCATTTTGAATAGTTTTGTTCAAGCTCCTTCCGAGGTAGCCTTAGAGTTGTGTACTAAGGAGCAGTTAATTGAAATTGCTGAAAATTATCAGATTGAGATTGTTGATAAAAAATTAAAGAGACTGTTAAAACTAGCTTAAAGCAGGGTCTTAGGGAAATGGGTGTTTTTGGCGGTCAGTCTGCTAGTCGTGAGGGTGCAAGTTTTCAGTCTAGCCCTTCAACTTTTGAGCAGCAGAGGGAGCTGTTGCAAATGCAGTTAGAGATAGAGCGATTGAGAAATGCTAATAGACCAGAAGGAATGTTTGATGTTTCACAGAATCTTCGTTTGTTGCCTAAATTTGATGAGTCAGATCCAGACACATACTTCGCTTTATTTGAGCGTATTGCGGAAGCTAGAGCTTGGTCAGATTTGGACATGACTATGTTGTTGCAATGTGTACTTACAGGTAAAGCACGTGAGGATTTTGCAGCACTGAGTGTAGCTGACAGTAAAGTTTTTGCTAAAGTTAAATCAGCAGTTCTGAAGGTCTACGAGCTTGTGCCAGAGGCATATCGTCAACGTTTTCGTTACAGGATAAAGTTAGATTCACAAACCTATTCTGAGTTTGTTCGTGATTTGACTTCTGCATTTAATCGTGTGTGTACAGCTTCTGAAGTTAGGACTTTTGAGGGTCTGTCTAATTTGATTGTGTTAGAACAGTTCAAGAATTCTGTGTCTAACCAGGTTGCTACATACATGAATGAACGTAAAGTTAAGACTCCAAGTGATGCAGCAATACTTGCAGATGAGTACAGGCTAACACATGAAAGCCATTTTGAGTCAAACAGTGACATGTACCATAAAACTAACTTTACTCCTAGGAATAGTAGGTCACCTTTTTTTGGAGCTTCTTTCCAAAGGCCTCAGCAGAAGTTTGGGTCTGGAGGACTTAAAGCACCGGTTAATGCTAATACCTGTCGCTACTGTTTAGTTGAAGGACATTGGAAGAAAGATTGTCCTCTGCTTAAATCAAAACAGTCAGGTCAAGTTAAACCTGCTGTGATGGCAAGTCCTGTTACAGCCTCTGACCACCAGGGTGAGCTGTTTCAGCCACTCGTTGAGTTTGATTCTCAGTCTTCCCACTGTGATTTTTCAGCCTTTATTTCAGATGTAGTGTCCCTGGTAAATGGCAACCAAAATGTTTCAATCAAGATCTTAAGAGACACTGGAGCTTTAGATTCTTTTATTCTGGAATCTGTTTTGCCGTTCTCTAAAGAGTCTGATACTGGCCGTTGTGTTGTGGTATGGGTTTAGTTCAATTCTCTTGTCCTTTACATCAAGTTACCCTAAAATGTGGTCTAGTAGAGGGTGATGTAGATGTTGGGGTTAGACCCCAGTTGCCAGTAGAGGGAGTCCACATGATTTTGGGGAATTACTTGGCAGGTAGTAAGGTGTGGGCAGATGGCAAACTAAACATCTGTAAGAAGCAACCTTCAGTGTCCCCTGCAAGGGAATCTCCGGATCAAAACTGTGTCTCCTGAGGTATTTCCAGTTTGTGCGGTTACCCGCGCAGCCTCTCGTAAGGAGATTGAGAGTAAGCCAGAAAGTCTTGAGTTGCCAGTCAAACTCCAGACAGAACAGTTGACTAGTTCTAGAGATTCATTGATGGCTGAGCAAAAGGCCGATACTACTTTGGCTGATCTGTTTGATAAAGTGGTTCCTGATCCAGTGGTGAGGAATAGTGCTCAGTGTTATTTTCTTATTGATGGGCTGTTGGTCAGGAAATGGGTTCCACACTATGATCAGGGTTTAGGAGAACCAGTCTTTCAAATAGTTGTACCTACTACTTTGCGAAATAAAGTGTTGCAAGCTTCACATGGTCATATGGGTGTTCGTAAAACTTATGATCGCATACTTCGTTATTTTTTCTGGCCACGTTTAAAGCGGGATGTATGTCAGTTTATTAAAACTTGTGATACGTGTCAGCGCACAAGCAAGCCAAATCAGGTTGTAAAACCTGCACCGTTGTATCCAATACCAGCCGTAAGGCAACCTTTTGAGCATCTTATTATCGATTGTGTTGGGCCATTACCAAGGTCCAAGTCAGGTCATAGCTATTTATTAACTGTTATGTGTCAAGGAACCAGATATCCGGCAGCTTTTTCCTTGCGTACCATAACTTCAAAATCAGTAGTTAAAGCGTTAACTCAATTTATTTCAACATTTGGGATTCCAAAAACCATCCAGTCAGATCAGGGGTCTAACTTTACCTCCCATTTATTTGCTCAGGTTCTCAAACAGCTTAAAGTCAAACACAACAAGTCTACTGCGTTCCATGCCCAGAGCCAGGGAGCTTTGGAACGTTTTCATCAAACTTTAAAATCTTTGCTTCGTGCATACTGTACAGAACTATCTGCAGATTGGGAGGAGGGGTTACCTTGGCTGTTACTAGCTGCTCGGGAAGTAGTGCAGGAAAGCACAGGGTTTAGCCCAAATGACTTAGTGTTTGGTCATAAGGTGCGTGGGCCTTTAGCAGTGTTGCAGGATGGTTGTTTGCCTGAGGAACCACCTCGGAACCTTATTGACTATGTAAATGGTTTTAGGTTGAAGTTGTATAGGGCTGGTGAACTAGCGAAAGAAAAACTAAAACGTTCTCAACGGAAAATGAAACTGAAATATGACGGACAGGCTGAGCTGCATGAGTTTAGTCCCGGTGATTGTGTACTTGCTCTTCTGCCTCTTGTAAGTTCACTTTTTCAGGCAAAATACTGTGGTCCTTTCACGGTGTTGCGTAAAGTGTCAGATTTGAACTATTTTATTGAAACCCCTAGTCATAGGAAGTCCTCTAAATTATGCCATGTGAACTTGTTAAAATCTTATCACTCCCGTGATCTAAGCAAAGTTGAAGGCACTCCAGCGGTGAGGTCAGCGTTGACTGCTGCTCCAGTCACTGCATCTTGTGGCTTTAATTTGGTGGAGGGGGGAGAAGAGGAGGAAGTTAAAGTTTCGGATGAGGTCTTACAAGGTCGGTTGAAAAACTCCCAGACTTTGCAAAACCTTGGGGTTTTGGTAGATCATTTAGACTCTGAGAAACGTGATGAATTGGTAGCTCTTATTAGAAACTACCCTGTTTTGTTTTCTGACACTCCATCACAAACCCACTTAATTGAGCATGATATAGACATCGGAGATGCTAAGCCTATCAAACAGATTTTATCGTGTGTCTGAGGAGAAGAGATTGAAACTGGAAACAGAGGTGCAGTATATGTTGGACAATGGTATTGCGGAGCCATGTTGTTCAAATTGGGCTTCACCCTGTCTTTTGGTCAGAAAGTCTGATTCCACTTTCAGACCTTGCACTGATTATAGAAAAGTTAACAATGTTACTAAAGCAGACCTTTACCCTCTTCCTAGGATGGGGGACTGTATTGATCAAGTTGGGTCAGCAAAGTATGTTAGCAAATTTGATCTTTTAAAGGGATATTGGCAAGTACCACTAACCAAAAGAGCTTGTGAGATTGCTGCCTTTATAACTCCATCTGGTTTGTTCTCTTATACAGTGATGCCTTTCGGCTTGCGGAATGCTCCAGCCACCTTCCAGAGGCTGATGAATCGGGTGGTCTCAGGTCTGGAAGGGTGTGCCGTGTATTTGGACGACGTGGTCGTCTACTCAGACTCTTGGGAGGAGCATGTTTGGAGAGTGCAAGCCCTGTTCGAAAGACTGGTGTGGGCCAGGTTAACTATTAATTTGGCAAAATGTGAGTTTGCCAAAGCCACAGTCACATACCTAGGCAAGGTTGTTGGTCAGGGATTTGTCTGTCCCGTGGAAGCCAAGGTTCAGGCTGTGAAGCAGTTCCCACAGCCCTCCACAAAGAAAGAACTGATGCGCTTCCTGGGAATGGCGGGGTACTACCGTGCTTTCTGTAAACTTTTCGGTAGTAGTGTTCCCCTGACCAATCTGTTGAAGGCCAAGGCTGAATTTATCTGGTCTACCCAGTGTCAAGAGGCATTTGATGCAGTTAAGGCTCTTTTGTGTTTGGCACCTGTGTTGGCAGCACCAACTTTTGGGAAACCTTTCAAATTGCAGGTAGACGCCAGTCAAATCGGTGCTGGGGCTGTGCTTCTCCAGGAGAATGATGACAAGGTTGAGTGTCCAGTCAGTTTCTTCTCCCGGAAATGTAATAAGTATCAGAAAAACTATTCTGTAATTGAAAAGGAGGCTTTAGGTCTCATTTGGGCTTTACAGCACTTCGAGGTCTATGTTGGTTCTGGTTTGACCCCTTTAACTGTGTTCACTGACCACAACCCACCTCGGTTTTTCTGAGGTACCTGCAAAATCCCAACCAGCGCCTGATGCGTTGGGCTTTGTTCTTGCAACCATTCAACCTTGATATTAGACACATTAGTGGTAAGGATAATATCATTGCTGATGCTCTGTCCCGTGCTCCTTTAACCTAGCTTGTATCTTTTCTCTGCTGACCCCTACGGGCTGTCTGCGCCTCTTTCCTCTTAAATTGCTCCCCAGGTACCAGGGCTGCTGAGTTTGAGGGGCGGACAGTCAGCTGGGGGACACGGGGCTACTGCTAGGAGCTGGGATTGGTATCCTTTTTTTGTTTTTTTGTTTTTGGGGAAATTTGGATTGTTTTGAATATGTTGGAGGAAGTTGGGTTGAGGGTGGGACCCTCATTTTAAGGAGGGGGGTGTCACGGCTCCTCCTCTGCAGTGCAGGGGGCGGTTCCTCCTGCAGGCAGAGGAGGGTCGTTAGTGATTGGAGCCACCTGGGCTCAGGGTATAAAACTGCTTCACTAATCACCTCTCTCTCTCTGCTCCTCCAGGTATGATCCTGTTTTGTTTGTTCCTTTGTAGTTTTACGTAGTTTTCACTCAGTCATATTCACACACACACAGATTCATGCATCCATGCACTTTACATACACCTTACATTATGATACTTCCACACCTCATTCCTTTTTCTTTGTTTAAAGTTAATAGTTTGGTTTATAATAAAGAACATTTTTAATTGGCCTATACCTGTTGTTCGTGTCCTCTCATTTTTGTCACAGGCTATGAGCCGGCTTGTGACACTATGTAACTACTGCTGTACACACTTTTTCTATTCATATTCTGTCCATACTGTCTATACACACCATTAAATACATTTACAGTTGAAGTTGGAAGTTTACATACACCTTAGCCAAATACATTTTAACTCAGTTTTTCCCAATTCCTGACATTTAATCCTTGTAAAAAATTCCCTGTCTTAGGTCAGTTAGGATCACCACTTTATTTTAAGAATGTGAAATGTCAGAATAATAGTAGAGAATAATTTATTTCAGCTTTTATTTCTTTCATCACATTTCCAGTGGGTCAGAAGTTTACATACACTTAATTAGTATTTGGTAGCATTGCCTTTAAATTGTTTAACTTGTGACATATCAGGTAGCCTTCCACAAGCTTCCCACAATAAGTTGGGTCAATTTTGTCCCATTCCTCCTGACAGAGCTGGTGTAACTGAGTCAGGTTTGTAGGCCTCCTTGCTCGTACACGCTTTTTCAGTTCTGCCCACAAATGTTCTATAGCATTGAGGTCAGGGCTTTGTGATGGCCACTACAATACCTTGACTTTTGTCCTTAAGCCATTTATTCACAACTTTGGAAGTATGCTTGGGGTCATTGTCCATTTGGAAGACCCATTTGCGACCAAGCTTTACCTTCCTGACTGATGTCTTGAGATGTTGCTTCAATATATCCACATAATTTTCCATCCTCAGGATGCCATCTATTTTGTGAAGTGCACCAGTCCCTCCTGCAGCAAATCACCCCCACAACATGATGCTGCCACCCCCATGATGCACGGTTGGGATGGTGTTCTTCGGCTTGCAAGCTTCCGCCTTTTTTCTCCAAATATAATGATGGTCATTATGGCCAAACAGTTCTATTTTTGTTTCATCAGACCAGAGGACATTTCTCCAAAAAGTACAATCTTTCTCCCCATGTGCAGTTGCAAACCGTAGTGTGGCTTTTTTTATGGCGGTTTTGGAGCAGTGGCTTCTTCCTTGCTGAGCAGCCTTTCAGGTTATGTCGATATAGGACTCGTTTTACTGTGGATATAGATACTTTGGTACCTGTTTCCTCCAGCATCTTCACAAGGTCATTTGCTGTTGTTCTGGGATTGATTTGCACTTTTCGCACCAAAGTACGTTCATCTCTAGGAGACAGAACGCGTCTCCTTCCTGAGCGGTATGACGGCTGCGTGGTCCCATGGTGTTTATACTTGCATACTATTGTTTGTACAGATGAACGTGGTACCTTCAGGCGTTTGGAAATTGCTCCCAAGGATGAACCAGGCTTGTGGAGGTCTACACATTTTTTCCTGGGCTCTTGGCTGATTTCTTTTGATTTTCCCATGATGTCAAGCAAAGAGGCACTGAGTTTGAAGGTAGGCCTTGAAATACATCCACAGGTACACCTCCAATTGACTCAGGCTAATTGACATAATTTATCAGAAGCTTCTAAAGCCATGACATAATTTTCTGTAATTTTCCAAGCTGTTTAAAGGCACAGTCAACTTATTGTATGTAAACTTCTGACCCACTGGAATTGTGATACAGTGAATTATCAGTGAAATAATCTGTCTGTAAACTATTGTTGGAAGAATTACTTGCTTGTGGAGTGGTTGAAAAACGAGTTTTAATGAGTCCAACCTAAGTGTATGTAAACTTCCGACTGTATATTCTGGACTCTGACATTGCTCGTGCTGATATTTCTTAATTACATTTTGGGGGGGATTTGTGTGTATTGTTTTGTATTGTTAGGTATTACTGCACTGTTGGAGCTAGGAATATAAGCATTTTGCTGCACCTGTGATGCCATCGGCAAAATATGTGTATGTGGCCAATAACATTTGATTTGATGTGCCTTTAGCCTCCACATTGGAGGAATCCTGGTTCTGTCTGCTCAAAGCTACTACAGTGGTATGCTACTACAGTGGTATGCTACTACAGTGCTACTACAGTGGTATGCTACTACAGTGGTATGCTACTACAGTGGTACTACAGCGGTATGCTTCTACAGTGGTATGGTACTACAGTGGTATGCTACTACAGTGGTACTAGAGTGGTATGCTACTACAGTGGTATGCTACTACAGTGCTACTACAGTGGTATGCAGTGGCCACCTCCTGGGTGGCGCAGTGGTCTAGGGCACTGCATTGCAATGCTAGCTGCGCCACCAGAGTCTCTGGGTTCGCGCCCAGGCTCTGTCGCAGCCGGCCGCAACCGGGAGGTCCGTGGGGCGACGGACAATTGGCATAGCGTCGTCCGGGTTAGGGAGGGTTTGGCCGGTAGGGATATCCTTGTCTCAGTATGTAAAATGTAATAAAATGTATGCACTCTACTGTAAGTCGCTCTGGATAAGAGCGTCTGCTAAATGACTAAAATGTAAATGTAAATGTATGCTACTACAGTGGTATGCTACTACAGTGGTATGCTGCTACAGTGATACTACAGTGGTATGCTACTACAGTGGTATGCTGCTACAGTGGTACTACAGTGGTATGCTACTACAGTGGTACTACAGTGGTATGCTACTACAGTGGTACTACAGTGGTATGCTACTACAGTGGTATGCTACTACTGTGGTACTAGAGTGGTATGCTACTACAGTGATACTGCAGTGGTATGCTACTACAGTGGTATGCTACTACAGTGGTACTACAGCGGCATGCTGCTACAGTGGTACTACAGTGGTATGCTACTACAGTGGAATGCTACTACAGTAGTATGTAGTAGCACTACTACAGTGGTATGCTACTACAGTGCTACTACAGTGGTATGCTACTACAGTGGCATGCTACTACAGTGGTATGCTGCTACAGTGGTACTACAGTGGTACTACAGTGGTATGCTAATACAGTGATACTACAGTGGTATACTACTACAGTGGAATGCTACTACAGTAGTATGTAGTAGCACTACTACAGTGGTATGCTACTACAGTGATACTACAATGGTATGCTACTACAGTGCTACTACAATGGTATGCTACTACAGTGCTACTACAATGGTATGCTTCTACAGTGCTACTACAGTGGTATGCTACTACAGTGGTATGCTACTACAGTGCTACTACAATGGTATGCTACTACAGTGCTACTACAATGGTATGCTTCTACAGTGCTTCTACAGTGCTACTACAGTGGTATGCTACTACAGTGCTACTACAAAGGTATGCTACTACAGTGATACTACAATGGTATGCTTCTACAGTGCTACTACAGTGGTATGCTTCTACAGTGCTACTACAGTGGTATGCTTCTACAGTGCTACTACAGTGGTATGCTTCTACAGTGCTACTACAGTGGTATGCTACTACAGTGGTACTACAGTGGTATGCTACTACAGTGGTACTACAATGGTATGCTACTACAGTGCTACTACAGTGGTATGCTTCTACAGTGCTACTACAGTGGTATGCTTCTACAGTGCTACTACAGTGGTATGCTACTACAGTGAGTGTCTTCTGCTCTCTGGTGGTGAGATAGACAATGTTTCATTCCTCTGATAGTTAACATGGACTCAGCATTATGACATCATACAGAACAGGTCAACTTCCTGCTTGGAGAAATCAACAATAGAATTCACATCTGGCCAGACTGCCCCTATTGGTGATTCCCAATGTAGGCAAGCTCCAAGACCCTCATATACCCGTACCCCTCCTGCAGCATGCACTACCTCGGTATTGACAAACACTAAAGGCATCCGGTGGCACCTTAATTGGGGAGGACAGGCTCATAGTAATGGCTGTAACGGAATTGATGGTATGGTATCGAACACATCAAATACATGGTTTCCATGTGTTTGATACCATTCCATTCCCTCCATTTCAGCCATTATTATGAGCCATCCTCCCCTCAGCAGCCTTCTGTGACACACACACACTCACACAAACCCACCTACCCACACATACATCCTGTTATCTGATGAGTAGATCCAGGATGAGTATCCGGAATGAGACTCATCGCCGGGTACCCGGTGTTAGCAGTAACCGTGGTAACTGACCTGGTGTTAACAGTAACCATGGTGACTGACCCTTGGGGAGAGCGGGACAAAGAGACGGGCCAGGCAGAGGTGGGATTCCACCTCAGCTACGCCTGAAACTAGAGAGACCACCACTCTAACTCTCTCTTTCTCTTTTTCACCTCCCCCCTCTCTCCTCTTGTCTGTCTGTCTGTCTGTCTGTCTGTCTGTCTGTCTGTCTGTCTGTCTGTCTGTCTGTGTCTGTCTTTTGTTTCTTAATTTCTTTGTCAGTTTATTTTTCTTCCTCTCTGTTTCTCTCTCTCTCGCGCTCTCTCCATATCTCTCTCCCTCCCTCTCTCTCTCCGCTCAGCGAATCTCCACCACACACCTGAGGGACAGAAACACACATTTTCAAATCAAAGAAATTCCTATAAATTTGTTTTCACAAACTGTGTAGGGCTACACTGTAAAAAAAAAAAAAAAAAAAAGCACAAATCTAGTTTCAACTAATTATTACTAGGGAATCTTCACTACAAAAGGCTGTGAAACTGGTGACACACATAAATAGTGCTTTTAACACAATGTTTTCAACTTACATATTTTACAAACAGTACATGATTACATTGTGCATGTTAATTTATACAGTAGTTATTATTCAACATGTCCTCACCTGGGATTTAAACTCACAATCTCTTGGTTCATGGCATTCCGATCTTCTTGATATGCCATATTCTCTCATCACTGCTTTGCAATTGTAGTTTTTTTGCTGTATAGCTGTCGAAGATAGGTGGTGCATACTACTTTGTTTAAATGGTACTCCATAACCAGTTGGATAAATACAATTGTTTTTCTTGAATGTTCTTTTAACAGAGCTGAGATTTACTTTGAAGTGCAAAGTGTAGCAATGCAGGTGAAATCAGTTATTGACACAGGCATGGTGGCTTAGCAGGAAGACTGGAATGCTGTGAACTAAGAGGTTGTGAATTCAAATCCCAGGTGAGGAAATGTTGAACATGAATTACTGTATAAATAAACATGTACAATATAATAAAGTATGTGAAATATGTAGAGTACCAGTCAAAAGTTTGGACACACCTACTCATTCAAGGGTTTTTCTTAATTTTTACTATTTTCTACATTGTAGAATAATAGTGAAGACATCAACACTATGAAATAATACATATGGAATCATGTAGTAACCAAAAAAGTGTTAAACAAATCAAAATATATTTGATATTTTAGATTCTTCAAAGTAGCTACCCTTTGCCTTGACAGCTTTGCACACTCTTGGCATTCTCTCAACCAGCTTCACCTGGAATGCTTTTCCAACAGTCTTGAAGGAGTTCCCACATATGCTGAGCACTTGTTGGCTGCTTTTCCTTCACTATGCGGTCCAACTCATCCCAAACAATCTCAATTGGTTTGAGGTCGGGTGATTGTTGAGGCCAGGTCATCTGATGCAACACTCCATCACTCTCCTTCTTGGTCAAATAGCCCTTACATAGCCTGGAGGTGTGTTGGGTCATTGTCCTGTTGAAAAACAAATGATAGTCCCACTAAGCGCAAACCAGATGGGATGGCGTATCGCTGCAGAATGCTGTAGTAGCCATGCTGGTTAAGAGTGCCTTGAATTCTAAATAATTCACAGACAGTGTCACCAGCAAAGCACTGCCACACCATCATACGTCGTCCTTCATGCTTCACGGTGGGAACCACAGTAATGTCCATTGCTCGTGGTTCTTGGCCCAAGCAAGTCTCTTCTTTTTATTGGTGTCCTTTAGTAGCGGTTTCTTTGCAGCAATTTGACCATGAAGGCCTGACTCACAAAGTCTCCTCTGAACAGTTGATGTTGAGATGTGTCTGTTACTTGAACTCTGTGAAGCATTTATTTGGGCTGCAATTTCTGAGGCTGGTAACTCTAATGAACTCATCCTCTGCAGCAAAGGTAACTCTGGGTCTTCCTTTCCTGTGGCGGTCCTAATGAGAGCCAGTTTAATCATAGTGCTTTTTTGCGACTGCACTTGAAGAAACTTTCAACGTTTTTGAAATGTTGGGCACAAATTTGTTTACATCCCTGTTATTGAACCTTTCTCCTTTGCCAAGATAATACATCCACCTGACAGGTGTGGCATATCAAGAAGCTGATTAAACCGCATGATCATTACACAGGTGCACCTTGTGTTGGGGACAATAAAAGACCACTCTAAATTGTAAAGTTTTGTCACACAACACAATGCCACAGATGTCTCAAGTGTTGAGGAAGCATGCAATTGGCATGCTGACGGCAGGAATGTCCACCAGAGCTGTTGCCAGAAAATGAAATGTTAATTTCTCTACCATAAGCCACCTCCAACATCCTGTTTAGAGAATTTGGCAGTACTTCCAACTGGCCTCACAAAACAAATGTATTTATAAAGCACTTTTTACATCAGCAGATGTCACAAATGGCTTATATAGAAAAACAGACTAAAACCCCAAACAGCAAAAAATGCAGATGTAGAAGCACGGACCAACTGCACACCATGTGTAACCACACCATGTGTAACCACACCATGTGTAACCACACCAGCGCAGGACCTCTATATCTGGCTTCTTCACCTACGGGATTGTCTCAGACCAGCCACCCGGACAGCTGATGAAACTGTGGGTTTGCACAACCAAAGAAATTCTGCACAAACTGTCATAAACCGTCACAGGGAAGCTCATCTGCGTGCTCGTCGTACTCACCAGGGTCTTGACCTGACTGCAGTTCTGACTTCAGTGGACAAATGCTCACCTTCGATGGCCACTGGCACGCTGGAGAAGTGTGCTCTTCACGGATGAATCCCGGTTTCAACTGTACCGGACAGATGGTTGGCGTTGTGTGGGTGAGCAGTTTGCTGATGTCAACATTGTGAACAGAGTGCCCCATGGTGGCGGTGGGGTTATGGTATGAGCAGGCATAAGCTACGGACAATGAACACAATTGCGTTTTATCGATGGCAATTTTAATGCAGAGATACTGTGATTAGATCCTGAGGCCCATTGTCATGCCATTCATCCGTCACCATCACCTCATGTTTAATGCACTTCCCCATGTCGCAAGGATCGGTACAGAATTCCTGGAAGCTGAAAATGTCCCAGTTCATGGCTTCATGGCCTTCATACTTCATACCAGACGTATGAATGTCACCCATTTAAAATAAATTTAACTAGGCAAGTAAGTTAAGAACAAATTCTTAGTTACAATGACCGCCTTGGAACAGTGGGTTAACTGTCTTGTTCAGGGGCAGAATGACAGATTTTTACCTTGTCAGCTCGGGGATTCGATCTAGCAACCTTTCGGTTACTGGCCCAACGCTCTAACCACTAGGCTACCTGCCGCCATTGAACACTGATCAACTCTATGTGAAGTATTCCCAGTCATGTTAAATCCATAGATTAGGGCCTAATGATTTTATTTCAATTGACTGATTTCTTTATATGAACTGTAACTCAGTAAAATCTTTTAAATTGTTGCATGTTGCATTTATAGCTCCACAGCCTTTTTTTAGGTAAGATGGCCAATGAATAATTTCTAGTTGAATGAACATGAGACAATTTGAGCAAACACATCGTTTTAAGTTGAGTGAATTTTGCCTATGTTTTGGCATCCAGTAAGGACATCTGGTCATGTGGATGGTGGTCATAAACCTTCCACCTCCATGAAGAGAAAAACTCCTCTATGGGGTTTAGGAAGGGGGAATATGGAGGCAGGAATAGAACTGACATCCTGGGATGTGCAGCAAACCAGTCTGACTGCAGCAGAGTGGTGGAATGCCACATTATCCCACACAACAACGAAGTAGGGGAGTTTCTTGCCCCTCTCTCCTCTGCTGGCACAAGTTGATTATGCAGGTCATCCAGAAAATAAATTAGCCTCTCTGTATTGTAGGGGCCAATGAGTGGTTTGTGTAACAGCAAACCATCATTGGACAGTGCTGCACACATTGTGATGTTAGCTCCTCTCTGGCCTGGGACATCCACAGTTGCTCTCTGTCCAATCACATTTCTTCCCCTGTGGCGTGTTTTTGCCAGGTTGAATCCAGTTTCATCCACAAAGATGAATATCTGTGTAGTTTGCCTGGCTTCCATCTCTATTACTCTCTAAAATACAGTAAATCCACAGTACTTTACATTACGCATAGCTGTGTATGTACCCTGTTTGGTTATTGAACAGACATCTTACTAGACATATTGATACCGGAGTTCTTCACACGTTCACCGTTTCTCTCAAAGGGTACAGTGTACAACTACTTCATCCCTATTTTATGTTTCTCTAGGACTCTGGCAATTGTCGTTGTGCTGACTGTATTCACATTCCCAAAAGTGATATTATCTGCCAGCACTCTGTCCCGAATTTGCCGCAGTTTTATTGTATTGTTGCCAATTACCATGTCAGCAATGGCAATTTCCTGCGCATCTGATAATATTCTGCCTCTCCTTCCTGTGGGAGGCAACCTTTGGATCCTACTGAAAAACACAAAACAATCAATATATTTCAAAATGTCAGTACATGTAAAAATGTGAACATACTGTATTGTACTGTAATATGAAGTTCAATTATCATTGAAGGATGCACATCTCACCTGTTGTTTTGCCAGAAAATTCGTACTATTGATGCAACTGTTGAACGCTGCAGATTTGGTTGCACCCTTAAACCGGCCTCTCTCAAAGAGAGACCATAGTTTACAACATGGTCAATAATTGTGGCCCTTATCTCATCAGAGACCACTGCTCTTCGTCTTCCTCTCCTTTGTCCTCCACGCATTCTCCCTCTCCCTGCCACTCTTCTTTCCCCACCAACCTGTCTTCCCTGATCCATGTTTCCAAACTAAATCATTCCGAAGCTGTCCTCTTTTGTCTGTTTGGTAAGGAGACTAAAAACAGGACACTTGGGTAGGGTAACTTGGGTAGCTGAAATTGCAATCAGCTGTGTTTGGAATGTTTCGTTTTTTTAAATCGCTAGGACCCATTTCTTAATTAATACTTAATTCACTTTTCAAAACTCTTCACACAGTTCTCCTAACCAACTTTCAGCTTGGCACAGCAGTTAATTTCACATTCAAAATGCCCTAAAACTACCAAAACTACCAAAACAGTTCATACATGTCTCAAATCAACTCGTTCTTCCATAACACTAGCAAAGGTTGTCACCCAACAAGCACACGTTGTCACTCATAAAACAATGACCTAAACAACACTAACAACAGGTAGCATTACACAATGTTTTATTTTGTCAAATGTTTTTACAAAACAAGAGTGACACCTCTCTACTGTTTAGAATTCACTGCAGTATATGTTACAGGAATGTATCAAACATGATGCAATATGCTTCAATATGCTTTATGTCATTTTTTGGCATTGAGTGATTCCAAAATACAATAATTTGTATATACACCATCTACCAATACAGATACAGTAGCAATACTAGTCAACCCTGTCTTATGCATTTGGCCACAGGTTCTCATCCACGTCACATCTTATGTCATCTTGGGCAATACACCTAGGAAATAATATTTTGGCATGCCTGGTCCATCCCTGGAAATCTTCTGCAGATATGTCCAGGCATCCAGCATTCATTGCGTCCAGGAGGGACATTTGATCATGTGGATGGTGGTCATAAACCTTCCACCTTCATGAGGAAAACAATTCCTCTATGGGGTTGAGGAATAGAGAGTAAGGAAGGAGGAAAAGTGACATCATCCTGGGATGTGCTGCAAACCACTCTGTGACTGCATGGGAGTGGTGAAATGCCACATTGTCCCATACAATTACAAACGTTGGACGATTTGGCCTCACTGCATCCCTTTCCTCACCTGGCACAACCCTTCCATAGAGGTCATCCAGGAATGAAATGTACGCTCGGTGTTGTATGGCCCAATTAGCAGTTCGTGTAAACAGCAATCCATCAGAGGATATTGCTGCACACATTGTGATGTTGGCACCCATCTGGCCCGGGACATCCACTGTGGCTCTTTTCCCAATCACATTCCTTCCTCGCCGCCGTGTTTTGGCCTAGTTGAAACCAGCCTCATCCACAAAGATGAATATGTGGGGTGTTTGCCTGGCTTCTATCTCCATGACTCTCTAAAATAAATTCACAAGGCAACATAAGAGTTAGGCTATTATGGGAGTTTACATTATACCTTAAAACATGCCATTGTGTGCCTCTGCCCTGTTTGGTTTTGTTCAAAACCAGTTCTGTATTTTATAGTCATTTTACCTGGACATATTGGTTCCTGAGTTGCTTGACTCGTTCAGAGTTCCTCTCAAAGGGGACAGTGTACAACGGCTTCATCCTGACTTGATGTGGTTTCAGGACTCTAGAAATAGTTGTTATGCTTACATTGTGAATATTTCCAAATGTAATGTTGTCTGCCAACCCTCTGTCCTGAATCTCTGTGAGTTTTATTCCATTGTTTCTGATGACCATATCAACGATTGCAGTTTCCTGCACAGCAGTGAAAATCCTACCTCTCCCACCTGTGGGAGGTAACCGTTGGGTCCTAAGCAGAAATGCAAAAACAATTACACACAAGTGGGTTTGTTGGCTTTGCTCAATTTACTTCTGTAATGTTTCAGTCAGATGCCCTTTCAGAATGCACATCTTACCTGTTGTTTTGCCGGACATTTCTCAGAATAGATGCCACTGTTGAGCGTTGCAGATTTGTCTGCACTCTCAGACCAGCCTCTCTCATTGATAGACCATGATTTATTACATGATCAATTATAGTAGCCCTAATCTCATCTGAGACTACAGCTCTTGATCTTCCTCTCAGTCTTCTTCCACCACGCATACGTACTCCTCTCCCTCTCCCAGCCACTCTTCTTCCTCTGTCAGCCACTTCTCTATCTCTGGCTGGGTCCATGTTTACATTACAGTACAGCATTATTCCTAAGATGTACCCTTTTGTCTAGATGGTAATGAAATTGAAAGACTAACACCTGGATAGGTGTTCAGCTACAATGGGAATCAGCTGTGGTTGGTTTAAATGTTTTTGTAACGGATGTGAAATGGCTAGCTAGTTAGCGGGTACGCGCTAATAGCGTTTCAATCAGTTACGTCACTTGCTCTGAAACCTAGAAGTAGTGTTTCCCCTGGGTGACTGTTGTTGATGTGTGCAGAGGGTCCCTGGTTCGCGCCCGGGTCGGGGCGAGGGGACGCCATAAAGTTAAACTGTTACATTTTGATAGTATAAAGTTTTTTAGATTTGGAATATATTTCAATACGGTATTACTGTAGAAATGTAGCAAATTGCTGTCTTATTCAATTTTGTGTTATTTTAGGTTTTGAACTTAAGTTTAACCGTTTTGAAAAGAGTATGTAAACATGTGCAAATTGGGTTTTGGTGGTGGTTGTGTCTGAGTGAGAAAAGAGTTAATGAAAATTGAAAGATGTAGTCATTGAATGCATTTTGTGACCGGGGCTGTTTGGAAACGGGCTCGAGCTGTGCTAGAGCGGTGACGCATCTCTCCCGTTATCCTGGCAATGATCACCTGGACTCACCTTGTTATTGTTACCGTCCCGGTTTGGCGGTAGTGTTGTTGTACGCTAACATCCCATTCGACGCACAGGTTTCGGTTGTCCCTGCCCGCCTTCCCTTTCTTATAACTTTCGAGAGAGCGTTTTAAGTTGTACAACTGGACTCCTCCCACGCGCACCCGTAGCAACCCTGGTGTTCCTTCTATGTTCTGGTCAAAGCGGCTCAACGCGCGCATCCAGTCAACTACTGTAGCCCTATCCCTCATCTCTCTTCCAAAAACGGAAAAGGAAGACGATATTGCATTGAAATAATGACCACCGCTGCCGGTAAAGAAATGTCCAACTGAAACTCCGAATGATTGTGCTAGAAGTGAACAGGTAGGCTATGACGCCCGTGTGGAAACAACCGTTCGGATGCGGTTACGCGGCGCCAGGCACGAGATGGAGAACGGCATGTCAGTCAAGAGGTGAAAACAATCAATCTTCATGCTTTAAAAGTAAAAATTATAATTTCTCTCAAATATATATATTGTTTAGTCTTTATTTCTTATTTTTAGTCTTTATTTATATTTCTTCTGTATTTTAGAAAAATATATAGATTATTTTTATGTAAAAAAAAAAGTAGCAAATTGTGAGGCTCATCCCATGAAGAATGAGCAAGATACAGATACAACTGTATCTTGTATTCTGGTCGCCGTTGTGGCTTCATCTGTGCATAAACCTCAGCGCTGTGGCCTTGTTCTCATTGTTGTGTTAGAGTTATTTTTATCAGGTGTTTGTTTATAGGAGGTTAGGATCTGCCTCAGTGAAAAGCTGACAGAACAACTGTTTTGTAGCTTGGTGGGATATGGTGAATTTTTGGGATAGCCTTGTTATAGGGGTAAAATAGGTTCATGGCACATACTGGATGGAGTGTGTGTCAGGGACGGATCCCATACCTCCTCTCCAACTCCATGGATAACACAGGTGTGTGTGTGTGTGTGTGTGTGTGTGTGTGTGTGTGTGTGTGTGTGTGTGTGTGTGTGTGTGTGTGTGTGTGTGTGTGTGTGTGTGTGTATGTGTGTGTGTGTGTGTGTGTGTGTGTGTGTGTGTGTGTGTGTGTGTGTGTGTGTGTGTGTGTGAAAGTGAAACATCTTCAACTTTGACACTGTGTCTAATGCTTCATTAATCATGCAGCTTCAGGAAAGAACTAGGCCACGCTTTTGTTGTTGTAGTTTGTGTGTGTGTGTGTGTGTGTGTGTGTGTGTATGTGTGTGTGTGTGTGTGTGTGTGTGTGTGTGTGTGTGTGTGTGTGTGTGTGTGTGTGTGTGTGTGTGTGTGTGTGTGTGTGTAAACAAATCCGGCTGATCAGATTTGAGCCTTTTCCATGGACTGCATGAGATTCTTTGAGCGCCCCGCTCTCCTGCCTAAATTATTAACGCTTCCTTAAGACACACACACACACTCATACATACACGATGAGGACCACGCATCATGTTACTTCCTTGCTTATCTAAAGAAAAGCAATAACCCAGTTAACCTATACAGACAGTTGATGATGACAAATTTGGAAAGTGGAAAGAAATCGTCTCAACTAACTTATCTAACTAACCCGTTGATTCTTTCATCTCTCTCTCAACCCTACACTCTTTACCCTCTTTTCCGGCACCCTCTCTTTCTCACCCCTTTCCCCACATCTTTCATTTCTCTCTCTCCCTGCCTCCCCACCATCCTCTCTCCCCCCATCTCTCTCAGATTCCTCCCTCTCTAAACGTATGGGGGGTATTCCTCACCCTCAGGCCTGGCCCTCTTTCCCACTCCCCCTCCCCCACATTGACCCCCTCCCTCCAGCCACTAGGACACATCTCCCTAGTCCTTTTCCAGTCTTCCACACTCGTCATGCTGAGCAGAGTGCCGAGCGACCACGCTTGGTTACTGTGGTCCGACCATGCAGTCACAGCACCCTCAGGAAGGTAACGGTCCAGAATGAAAGGATTAATGATTACAAAGAAGTAATCAACCCTCTTTCTGGAGAGCTACTGGATCTGCAGGATTTTGTTCCATTCCTGCACTAACACACCTGATTCATAACGGAAGAAGTTGGCTTCAATTACATTTTATTCAATTGTAATGATATGGTTGGCTTGGCTCCCACATGTTCAGTTCTTCCTGGTTTCTTGATGACATCATCTTTATGCCTGGTCAGGTGACATTGCTGTTGAACCGTAGGAGCGTGGTCTCGTACGAGCAGCTTCTATTGGACGTCTCCGAGGCGCTGGGGTTCCCTCGCTGGCACAGGGCCAGAGTCACACGCCTCTACACACCACACGCACGAGAGGTAACTACACACACACACACACAACAGCAACAACAACACACCTCTAAATCCAGGTGTTTGTGTCTAACCCTCCAGGTGCGGGGTGTGTGTGATTTCTTCAGTGGCGACGCAGCGTTCCTGGCATTGGGAAAGTCTCGTCCAGAGCTCCGGAGTGTCGAGGAGGCCCTGGAGGAGCTGTTTCCACAACATTCCTGTTACCGCAACGACGCACTCCAGGCCTGGGAGAGGAGGTTACAACCTTCACCTGATAAAGCTGCCAAGGCCGACAGCGGATACAGCGAGGGGACAGACATACACACACACCCTGACAAGGATACACACACAAGCCTCGACACGAACACACAGACATACAGTGTTACATACACACAGGGATGCAACCTGGACACACACACACATACTCACCAAGACACACTGACACAAACCAATACACACCCCAAAACACTGACACACAACAATAAACACCCAAACAGGCACTCCACACACAAAAACAAACACCCAACTAGACAGCCCATACACCCTATTCACACCCACCTCGATACGGATGCGCACACACATACACACCCTAACACGCATTCTAACCAACACTCCACACACCCCTCTCGCCCCCCCAATCACCTTCAGAGGGTCAAAGTGAAAGTTGCAGCCAGAGAGATTCTCTCCTCACCGATAGGTCCCCCCACCCAGGGGGAGGAGCTAGGGGGAACTGTACTCTGCAGGAACTGTAAGCCTTCTGAAGGACCCAATCCGAGAGCAGGGAGGGCTCTACTTCCTCCCGTAACCAGGAAGCAAACAGGAAACGGACCAAACGACCAGGAAGTAGAGAAACCTCACGTCGGTCCCACCACACTCCACACTGGACCAATCTGCAGGCTTGAGCAGGAGTCCCTCAGCCAATCAGAACCTTCATCCTCAGATTCTAAACAGGAAGAGGCAAGGACTAAACAGGAAGTGATATTTGATCTCCCATCTGATGGTAGTGATGTCACCCTGTCAGACATTGAGCGTTGCTATGACATTGGCCGCATGGTCGGAGACGGGAACTTTGCTGTTGTGCACGAGTGTCATCGGCGCGACAATGGGGAAGCCTTTGCTGTGAAGATTGTGGAGCACTCAAAGCTCATTGGCCGAGAGCACATGATGCAGAATGAGCTGAGCCTTCTGGGTAGCCTGTCACACCCCCGCGTGGTTCGCCTCTTCACACACCACCACACACACACACACTCCTATCTCGTCATGGAGATGGTTGCCGGGGGCGACCTGTTTGAGGTAATCGCGGTCCGTGGGAAGTTTCCAGAAAAGGAGGCAGGGCTGATGGTGTGTGATGTCAGCGAGGCTCTGAGATACATCCACAGCAAGACCATAGTACACAGAGATCTGAAACCTGAAAACCTACTGGTGAGGGAGAGGGTGTGTGTGTGTCTGTGTGTCTGTGCAGGTGCGTGTGTGTGTGTGTGAATACAAGCATTCCAAGCATCTCTCTCTGTAACCCACTCTCTCCTTGCTGCTCTCTCCCCCCTCTCTCTCTCTCTCCCCTCCCTCTCTCTTCTAGGTGGAGTTCAGTAGTGATGGTGTCAGTAGGTTGAAGCTGGGTGATTTTGGTCTGGCCATGGTTGTAACAGAACCCATCTTCACTGTGTGTGGAACTCCCACCTATGTCGCCCCGGAGATCCTCTCAGAGACAGGTGACTATGTCTATCACTTTATTTATACCTTTATCTATCGCTCTACAGTAGCTGTGCCTGTGTTGTGACAATTGCGATGTTTGCTCTGTAACCTATTATTTCATATGCCTTGCCACCGTGATATATAGGCCTAGGACTGGACAATAAGAAGACACAGTGGCAGAATAAATTCAACCACACCTTTGTTTCATCACAAAACCGGAGAGCAACATCTGTCTGGTGAAGTCCACAAACCCACCATTTTGCATGTAACACACAGTAAAATGACCTACAGCATGGTCAAGCAAGTTAATGAGTACGTTAACATGCACACTAATAATTCGATATTAAATGTATTATGGCATTAGTCATGTAAACACCTTACTCTGCTTATCTTAATCAGCGTAAGGTCATAATCGAAGTAAGCATGTACCAATTAAAACACCTGGTTTTGTGTGCAATCTTTAGAATTATTAGGACACGTAAACAGCTTAATCGGCATCCCAGTGGTGTATTTGATCTGCACATTGGCCAGCAACGGTTAGCGCAAGCTTCCCTAAAATGGACGAGTGAAGTGAGTTTGGAAAAACTGAAAGTATGCATCTTATAAATAGTTTTCACATACAAACTTTATATATCATGGTCACTGTGGTAGAACATTTATTTTGATTGGCGATTTTCAGCATTTATCAAAAGTCCCATCAGTAGCTTGATTTCAGATGTGTCCATGTAAACAGGAATATTAGAGAAACCGTTCTTCTTGCAAAGTATGTAAACGTTTTAAACAAACTATTATATTAACCTATCCACAATAATCATATTATTGTGTGCATGTAACTTTGCTCAATGTTTCCAACATTTACAGACCACTAAACAACCATTGATTTAGAACCACAGAGAGTTACCGCAAGTCACAAAGAAACCAGGAGCTGCCTCCACTATTCCAGCACCATTTCAACTTCAACATTTTAACATCATCATATCACCTCTGCTTAGTCTAATACAGTGACGACTAAAAGATACCAAAAACAATGTAGTCCAATCAACGTAAACTAAATATGATGTGGCCGTCCATGGTATTGATTTGTGTGTGTGTGTGTGTGTGTGCAAGTAGAAAAACATGTTGACTCACCCTACTGGTAGAGAAATGCTAATGACATCCTCCTCTCTTTCATGTTGCCGAAACGGTCTATGACTGTCATACAGTACACTCTTTTAGTTTTTGTTGTTGTAGGCTACCTGGCTAAAATGCTTGCTTGCTAGCCTAACTTCCTTTCATGGGCAACGATGCGCCAGGCTAGCTAGTTAACATTAGCCTTCTACATCTAGCTACATATTGCACTTCCATCCTCTCAGGCCAGGGGCACAATGTATGAATGAATGGTTGGATCAGAATTAAGTAAAACCACAAATCTAAATCCCTATCTCCATCCATGGCTAGTTTAGGAAAGGGACGATTTTAGCTAGCTAGCCACCAGAAGACAATGAGATGCAACAATTAAACATTTTTTTCTGTAAATGAGTTCTGCTTTTGATGTGATGTGAATGGTGTAAAGCCAAACCCAAACTGGCTTCCCTTAACTTTTTTTTGGTGCGCCAGGACCATTCCCAGTTGAGCTCACTCAGTTTAGCTCAACACTGATTGGCTGTTATTTTATTTATTTATTTTTATCAAGGGAGTCCAAACACTCTCTGGCTTCCCTTCCATTCAATGCTAGGGGTGGCAACAATGTCATACTATTTCTGACCAGACAGTATCAGATAGATGGGCTTTGGCTACACATACTGAGACAGAGGGGCGCTGTTTCGCTCGCTCAGATACTTTCTCCTGTGAGATACGTTCAGCCTCTTGTGAATTGAAGAAAAATTATGAAACACAGACAGGCGAAAGATTAACTGTTTTATATGGGGGGTTTTCTCTTTTTTTTGTTCTTTTTTGGGGAAGCCTGGCTTCCCTTAGCATCCATGAATACACGCCACTGTCACTCTATCAATCACTTACCTCTACCTCTGTCTCTCTCTCTCATCCCTCTGCAGGGTACGGCCTGCCAGTAGACCTGTGGGCATTGGGAGTGATACTGTACGTCCTTCTCTGTGGGTTCCCTCCGTTCCGGAGCAGAGACCGAGACCAAGGGGAGCTGTTCCAGATGATCAGAGAGGCTCACCTCACCTTCCTGTCACCTTACTGGGATGACATCTCAGACGGTGAGACACACACATGGTTATAGACATAAGCAGGCACATACACACATGCTTGTACAAACACACATACACATACACACGCACACGCGCGCGCGCGCGCACACACACACACACACACACACACACACACACACACACACACACACACACACACACACACACACACACACACACACACACACACACACACACACACTTGTAGACACACATGTATACACACACATGCTCACACATATTGTACCCTGTGTGTGTGTGTGTGTGTGTGTGTGTGTGTGTGTGTGTGTGTGTGTGTGTGTGTGTGTGTGTGTGTGTGTGTGTGTGTGTGTGTGTGTGTGTGTGTGTGTGTGTGTGTGTGTGTGTGTGTAGGAGCGCGAGGCCTGGTGAGAGCCTTGCTGCAGGTGGATCCAACAGAAAGACTGACGGCAGCTCAGACTCTAATGCACCCCTGGATTCAGACCACTACTGACCAGTACAGACCAACACAGATCAGTACTGACCAGCAGAGCCCAGCACAGCCGAGCAAAGGCCAACACAGACATGAACCGATCAGTGCAAACCAGCAGAGCCCAGCAAAGACCAGCACAGAACACTACAGAGCAGTACAGAGTCCAACCATAGACCAGTCCCGACTAGCACAGACCACTACAGAACACCACAGACCAGTACCAACCCCAGACCAACAGCGACCACCACACCCAATCCCCCCAGCGCACCACCCACCCACCCAGCCAGCCCCATCTCCTCACTCCACCACCCAGCCAGCCCCATCTCCTCACTCCAGCACCCAGCCAGCCCCATCTCCTCACTCCACCACCCAGCCAGCCCCATCTCCTCACTCCACCACCCAGCCAGCCCCATCTCCTCACTCCACCACCCAGCCAGCCCCATCTCCTCATTCCAGCATCCAGCCAGCCCCATCTCCTCACTCCACCACCCAGCCAGCCCCATCTCCTCACTCCACCACCCAGCCAGCCCCATCTCCTCACTCCACCACCCAGCCAGCCCCATCTCCTCACTCCACCACCCAGCAGGACCCATCAACTCCCCCCCAGCCCCCCGGCAGTAGCACCTCTCAACCCCCCTACCCAATTTCCCCACCCTCCATCTTATCCACAGCAACACCCAAACCCAGCTCCCACCCACCTGGCAGAACCCCTCAATCTGCCCTCCCACTCTACCCAGCCTCCCTCCCTCCACCCTCCCTGCCTCCCTCCCAACACCCACCCATTTCCAGCCGAATACCCACCCAGTCCCAGCACACCACACACCCACCAGCAGTGTCCCACCCCTCAACAGCAGCACCCAAGCCCCACTTCCCCTCAACACATCCTCCTGATTGATGGGGTTCCTGAAACGTTAAACGCTTCTCCAGGAATTGAAAAGATCTGGTGTTCTGCACAGACCCTGTTCAGGATCTGTGTATCTGGAACTCACCAATTGTCATACACTGATGTTCAGTTCCACTCCAATAAAATAGTCATCAACAACTTTACCATTTAGGTTGTAGTATTTAGTTCAGTAGATTATCTAGCATAACAGATAACTCTAATAGTTTCAATACATGTTTTTTTCTGACAATGTGTGTATTACACACACTTCCCCTTTGTACTGCACTAACAATAAATAACTTTGAACTGACTTTTGATTTACGTTGTGATGTATGACAACCGATAACAACAGACCAGCCAATCAGAATCTAATATTTATTATTTATTCGTTTTACCACAGAAGTATTTTAATACAGCTATTCCAGTGACATCATCAACAGTGGTCCAGGGAAGAGGGAGGTGGGTTGCATCCATAGAAATATGATGACTAGAGTGAACAAAGCCCCTCAGACCATAGAGTTAGAATTACTAGAGTGGTGGAAAGAATCATTTTCACAGTTTAACCAGCATCCCAGGATCTGGTGTGGAGGCCATCTTGGATATGCTATTGGACCCAGTTTCCAGTATTATAATTAAGAAGTAAGTTGTTATACTCTTACTAAGTGGTTTAAATGAGTGTTTATCAAGTTTAAAAACAATTTACCACAGAAATAGGTAAGTTACCCCAGCCCTGAGTTATTGGAAACCAAACCCATCCTTGTTCTAATAGAGAACGATAGACAGCACTGAGACAGGTGTAAAAGACTAGCAATATCACACACAAACATCATCACACACTAATATCATATCACACACAAACGTGTCAGAAAAATAAATCATCATTATTATCATTATCATAATCCTGCTTCAGTCCTCCTATTGGTCCGTTGGTCTGAAGAGAGCCCGCCCTCTGAGGCTGAACCCCACCTTCCTGCCTCCTGGGAGAGAGGAGGAGAGGGATGAAGAGGAAGAGGAGGAGGAAGGGAGGGAGGAGGAAGGTGCCTGGGTTGCAGCAGGATGTAGGGACGGCTGGCGAGAGAGAAGCTCCTTGAATACAGAGTTCATCTGTTTACTGATGTCCTGAAAGAGAGAGCGAGGGGGAGGGAGAGAGCGAGGGGGAGGGAGAGACGTTTCAGTGTCTTAGACGTACAGGATCCAGCCACATCTAGCTCAAAATTAAACATCTGCAATGCTTCAAATTTACTATTTGCACTAAATTCCTTTCAATGTATTTAATTTCAGCAGTCTCAAGGGCGAGTCCCCAAAAATGACTTAATCTCCACCCACCGGTCTTTCAATAGATCCTCCATCTGTCTGTCTCTCTATGGCTCCTGCCCTCTGCCTCACACTGTCCAAGGTGTGCCTACGCTCCTGATTCCTGAGAGTGAGAGAGGAGAGAGCGGGGGAGGGGAGAAAGAAGAGAGGGAGAGGGAAAGAGAGAGAGGGGAGAGAAAGAGAGGGAGTAAGATTACTGATGGAGTGTTTTTGGTACATTACAGGTGTGTATGAGTGTGTTAGTTTGTGTGTGTTTGTGTGTGTGTGCGTGCATGCATAGCATGTTGTACCCTGTGTTTTGACGTGTCACAGGGGAGAGGGGGTTCTTTCGGACAGGACTGCCTCTGCCCTCCGCTGCCCTCTGTCTTCCAGGCAACGAAGCACTGTCACTGTTCACCCGCAGCCTGTCAAACACACACACACACACACACACACAAACACACACACACAAACACATAGACCTTGCTTTATTAGTTCTTGATATATACAGGTCGACCCCCTCAAGCATTTGCATGTCTGTGTGTGTGTATGTGTGTGTGTGTGTGTGTGTGTGTGTGTGTGTGTGTGTGTGTGTGTGTGTGTGTGTGTGTGTGTGTGTGTGTGTGTGTGTGTGTGTGTGTGTGTGTACCGGGTCGTGTTCTCAGTCTGAAGCTCTTCTGAAGCCAGGTTTCCAGTGCTTCCTCCACTGACCTCATCCCTCCTCCCTCGCTCTGCTCTGAAGTAAGAGAAGAGAGAGGGAACAGGGAAAAGTAGGTGAAGAGAGGGAAGAGGGAAAAGTAGGTGAAGAGAGGGGGAACAGGGAAAAGTATGAGAAGAGAGAGGGAACAGGGAAAAGTATGAGAAGAGAGAGGGAACAGGGAAAAGTATGAGAAGAGAGAGGGAACAGGGAAAAGTATGAGAAGAGAGAGGGAACAGGGAAAAGTAGGTGAAGAGAGAGGGAACAGGGAAAAGTATGAGAAGAGAGAGGGAACAGGGAAAAGTAGGAGAAGAGAGAGGGAACAGGGAAAAGTAGGTGAAGAGAGAGGGAACAGGGAAAAGTATGAGAAGAGAGAGGGAACAGGGAAAAGTATGAGAAGAGAGAGGGAACAGGGAAAAGTAGGTGAAGAGAGAGGGAAGAGGGAAAAGTAGGTGAAGAGAGGGAAGAGGGAAAAGTAGGTGAAGAGAGGGAAGAGGGAAAAGTATGAGAAGAGAGAGGGAACAGGGAAAAGTAGGTAAAGAGAGAGGGAAGAGGGAAAAGTAGGTGAAGAGAGAGGGAACAGGGAAAAGTAGGTGAAGAGAGAGGGAACAGGGAAAAGTAGGTGAAGAGAGAGGGAACAGGGAAAAGTAGGAGAAGAGAGAGGGAACAGGGAAAAGTAGGAGAAGAGAGGGAACAGGGAAAAGTAGGAGAAGAGAGAGGGAACAGGGAAAAGTAGGAGAAGAGAGGGAAGAGGGAAAAGTAGGTGAAGAGAGGGGGAACAGGGAAAAGTATGAGAAGAGAGAGGGAACAGGGAAAAGTATGAGAAGAGAGAGGGAACAGGGAAAAGTAAGTGAAGAGAGAGGGAACAGGGAAAAGTATGAGAAGAGAGAGGGAACAGGGAAAAGTAGGTGAAGAGAGAGGGAACAGGGAAAAGTATGAGAAGAGAGAGGGAACAGGGAAAAGTAGGAGAAGAGAGAGGGAACAGGGAAAAGTAGGTGAAGAGAGAGGGAACAGGGAAAAGTATGAGAAGAGAGAGGGAACAGGGAAAAGTATGAGAAGAGAGAGGGAACAGGGAAAAGTAGGTGAAGAGAGAGGGAAGAGGGAAAAGTAGGTGAAGAGAGGGAAGAGGGAAAAGTAGGTGAAGAGAGGGAAGAGGGAAAAGTATGAGAAGAGAGAGGGAACAGGGAAAAGTAGGTAAAGAGAGAGGGAACATGGAAAAGTAGGAGAAGAGAGAGGGAACAGGGAAAAGTAGGAGAAGAGAGAGGGAACAGGGAAAAGTAGGAGAAGAGAGGGAAGAGGGAAAAGTAGGTGAAGAAAGAGGGAACAGGGAAAAGTAGGAGAAGAGAGGGAACAGGGAAAAGTAGGAGAAGAGAGAGGGAACAGGGAAAAGTAGGAGAAGAGAGAGGGAAGAGGGAAAAGTAGGAGAAGAGAGAGGGAACAGGGAAAAGTAGGAGAAGAGAGAGGGAAGAGGGAAAGGTAGGAAAAGAGAGGGAACAGGGAAAAGTAGGAGAAGAGAGAGGGAACAGGGAAAAGTAGGAGAAGAGAGAGGGAACAGGGAAAAGTAGGAGAAGAGAGGGAAGAGGGAAAAGTAGGAGAAGAGAGAGGGAAGAGGGAAAAGTAGGTGAAGAGAGGGAAGAGGGAAAAGTAGGAGAAGAGAGGGAAAAGGGAAAAGTAGGTGAAGAGAGAGAACAGGGAAAAGTAGGAGAAGAGAGGGAAGAGGGAAAAGTAGGTAAAGAGAGGGAAGAGGGAAAAGTAGGTGAAGAGAGGGAAGAGGGAAAAGTAGGAGAAGAGAGAGGGAAGAGGGAAAAGTAGGTGAAGAGAGGGAAGAGGGAAAAGTAGGTGAAGAGGGGGAAGAGGGAAAAGTAGGTGAAGAGAGGGAAGAGGGAAAAGTAGGAGAAGAGAGAGGGAACAGGGAAAAGTAGGAGAAGAGAGAGGGAACAGGGAAAAGTAGGAGAAGAGCGGGAAGAGGGAAAAGTAGGTGAAGAGAGGGAACAGGGAAAAGTAGGTGAAGAGAGGGAAGAGGTATTTCTCTAGACTCTTGTTTACATTTTACTCACCCTTCCAACACACTGATGTATTTATGCGGTATGAGACCCCTAACTCCTCCCGCTTCCCCTCTCCACCAATCAGAAGAGGCCTTGCTGTGCAGAAGGAGTGGATCCCCCTGCTTAAAGGACAGTTCAGTAGCAGACCGCGCTGTGTAATCAAACATGGCCACCGCCTCCCACTCTACAAGAAATACAAAACTTTATTGTACATTTCTGAAGAAAGAGAGTGGTGTGAGCGTGTGTGCATGTGTTTGTGTGTGTGTGTGTGTGTGTTTCTGTGTTATGGGGGAAAAAAATAGTATTTGCATTACTTTAAATGATAGGTATGTACAATCCTGTATTCTGGTTGTGTAAATTGCTGTGCCTAATCCACCACGGCTCTTGTGTTCTTGCCCCCACCCTCTGTACTCTGAAACTTGCATGTTCGGAACGAGGTATCTCTGTTCTGAACAAAAGTCTCTCCTTAACCTCTATTCTAAGAACAAACAGTTCTTAGTACTCACAAGAGAACACAGAGTACAGAATATTTGGACACATCTTGTAGATAGGGGTTGGTTCGACACATTGAGACAGTTGTGGTGGATTGTAGGAAATGTAGCAAGGTTGGGCTGTATAAGACAAGCCCCAACCCAGAAACATTGAGCTCTCACTTGATCCAATGTTGTGATGGCTCCCTTATTAATAAGTACAATAAAGATTATTTATCAAGTATAACCAGATTTGGTGATTGGTTCTTGCTCTCCTCATTTGTTAAATCAGAATATCTACCAGTGTGTGTGTGTGTGTGTGTGTGTGTGTGTGTGTGTGTGTGTGTGTGTGTGTGTGTGTGTGTGTGTGTGTGTGTGTGTGTGTGTGTGTGTGTGTGTGTGTGTGTGTGTGCATGTGTGTTTATATGTGCGTGCTCACCCTCCTCAATGTGGAATTGTTCAGTCTCCCCATCTCCCTCCTCTGTGATTGGTTCACTACAAACAGAGACAACATCAGTCTTTTTCTCTCTGTTCCACAAGTAAACAATATCGTCAGTAGTGCCAGAATAAAAGCCAATGTACGCTTGATCCGATGTGGTCGGAGGATCCATATGGAGGGTGTGACGCGGAGCATCCGGAGGCATATTAGAGGCCAAATTGAGCACTGTACCGCATCGCCGTGCACCTCCCAAATGTTGTAACAATGCGGAGTGCTCCGTAGGCTCCGTATAGCTTCACATTGACATGATTGGTTGCCGGTAGGTGGGAGAGGGAGGTCTGTATAAATACAAGCTACTTTCCTTGACAGCTTCCTTCACAACAGCTCTGCTCAACAGCTCTGCTCAACAGCTCTGCTCAACAGCTCTGCTCAACAGCTCTGCTCAACAGCTCTGCTCCACGAAGCACGAGAAGTATGAATGCCCTGACTTCTGCAGAGATTTCACTGTAAATGCTGCACAGCCAATGCAGACGTCAGATTGGCCATGCAGCACCTTTAAGAAATGTTTAAATGTGACAAAATGATTGTGCTTTATGGTAACTGGTTTATAAATCAGGATACTACAGTATTTGTTAGTATCTATCTATCTCTCTCTCTCTCTCTATCTTACCAGTACTCCTGCTCCAGAGTCATGTGCTTCTCGTACACGGGCCCGGGCAGCTCTGATTGGCACGGGAAGATCACATCATACTGGAGGATCATGGTCTTGACGAGGTCATTGACCTGTGGTTGCCTAGCGACAACATCACCAGAATCCGACCCTCTCAGGAGGCTCGGCCCGAAACACACCGCCAGGTTATAGGGCTGCATCATGTTCTCATCGCTGTACTGGGACACACTACACACACACCAGACACATACACAGCCACACGCATGCACGCACACACACCCACCCACCGCCAAGTTATACAGCTGTGTAAGGGAGTTGGCTCTGTGAAGACACACACAGGACATGAATGTGCAAACTGAAACGTACTGGTTGAGAAAAGCGAAGAGGTAACGTATGACGATAAGGAGAGGTCGAGGGAAGGAGGAGACAACTGACTTTATCTGAGCTGCTTTCTCTGCCAATCCCTCGTTTTCTGAGAGAGAGAGAGGGAGAGAGAGAGCAAGGGAGGGAGAGAGAGAGAGACAGAGAGAGAGGGAGGGAGGGAGGGAGGGAGGGAGAGAGAGAGAGAGAGAGAGAGAGAGAGAGAGAGGGAGAGAGAGAGAGCAAGGGAGCGAGAGCAAGGGAGGGAGAGAGAGAGACAGAGAGAGAGAGAGAGGGAGGGAGGGAGGGAGGGAGGGAGGGAGGGAGGGAGGGAGGGAGGGAGGGAGGGAGGGAGGGAGGGACACAGAGAGAGAGAGAGAGAGAGAGAGAGAGGGAGAGAGAGAGCAAGGGAGGGAGAGAGAGAGACACACAGAGAGAGAGAGAGAGAAAGAGGGAGGGAGGGAGGGAGAGGGAGAGAGAGAGAGAGAGACACAGAGAGAGAGAGAGAGAGAGAGAGAGAGAGCGAGCAAGGGAGGGAGAGAGAGAGAGACACAGCGAGAGAGAAAGAGGGAGGGAGGGAGGGAGGGAGGGAGGGAGGGAGGGAGGGAGGGAGGGAGAGAGAGAGAGACAGAGAGAAAGGGAGAGAGGGAGAAATAGGGAGGGAGAGAGAGAGGCATGATATCATACAGTACATGTGTTTAGTTACAGACATAAGTCAGTAGTGTCAGTAGTGTGTGTGTGTGTTTGACTTACGGACACAGTCCAATAGTTCTGTGTAGTATTCATCAGGGAACAGCGGCGGGTCCAGTCCTCTGAAGTACAGCTTCAACACACCAGCCACCGAATCAATGTCACAGTCACTGTCTGCTAGAGGGTCCTCTCCTACAAACACACACACACACACACACACAAACATGTTGTTGACATCTCAGCTTCCATGCACACATACACACTGCATCCCCCAAATATAATCTTTGCATGGGCATCTGATGCAACACTCCCCAGTACCTCTCTCAGACAACACCTATGTGTGTGTAGGCTACCTCTCTCAAAAGCGTCCCTGATGTGGTTGACCTCTCTCTGGGACCCTGGAACACGGAATATCCCCTCATGGTGCAGACCATGAAGATTTATGAAGCGAATGCAGCTTTCAACCACCACAGGAATCTGCTGCCCTGAACTCTGAGAGAGAGAGAGAGAGAGAGAGAGAGAGAGAGAGAGAGAGAGAGAGAGAGAGAGAGAGAGAGAGAGAGAGAGAGAGAGAGAGAGAGAGAGAGAGAGAGAGAGAGAGAGAGAGAGAGAGAGAGAGAGAGAGAGAGAGAGAGAGAGAGAGAGAGAGAGAGTCAAACGGAAGTCAGAGCAACATACACCACACACACACAAACACACACGACAAGTAGAGTCAATAATACCTGTGTCCTAGACATTCTCCTCCTTCTTCTACACTCAGCCAAGCAGAAAGAGAGAGAGAGAGGGAAAGAGAAAGAGAGAGATTGAAGAGAAGATTATAAAAGTGAAAGAAAGCACAAGAGGGGAACAAGGCACACTCACAGGAGTAGGAGTGAGACTACTGTTTAAGATCACTCACAGGAGTAGGAGTGAGACTACTGTTTAAGATCACTCACAGGAGTAGGAGTGAGACTACTGTTTAAGATCACTCACAGGAGTAGGAGAGAGACTACTGTTTAAGATCACTCACATGAGTAGGAGTGAGACTACTGTTTAAGATCCCTCACAGGAGTAGAAGAGAGAGAGACTACTGTTTAAGATCACTCACAGGAGTAGGAGAGAGACTACTGTTTAAGATCACTCACAGGAGTAGAAGAGAGAGACACTACTGTTTAAGATCACTCACAGGAGTAGAAGAGAGAGACTACTGTTTAAGATCACTCACAGTAGTAGAAGAGAGAGAGACTACTGTTTAAGATCACTCACAAGAGTAGAAGAGACACTACTGTTTAAGATCACTCACAGGAGTAGGAGAGAGCCTACTGTTTAAGATCACTCACAGGAGTAGGAGAGAGACTACTGTTTAAGCTCACTCACAGGAGTAGGAGTGAGACTACTGTTTAAGATCACTCACAGGAGTAGAAGAGAGACTACTGTTTAAGCTCACTCACAGGAGTAGGAGAGAGACTACTGTTTAAGCTCACTCACAGGAGTAGGAGAGAGACTACTGTTTAAGCTCTCAGAAGAGGAGAATTTAGAGAGAGAAAGAAAGTTGACGAGAGAGAACAAAAGTGCCGAAGAGCTTTTTGACACATTGTCAGTATTAGTGTTGGAGCGTGGAGATTTCCTGAAGCTTCTGTCCAGACACTGCATATCTCTCCTACACGTGTTAGCGTTATGACATATTAGTGTGTATGTTTGTGTGTGTGTGTGTGTGTGTGTGTGTGTGTGTGTGTGTGTGTGTGTGTGTGTGTGTGTGTGTGTGTGTGTGTGTGTGTGTGTGTGTGTGTGTGTGTGTGTGTGTTACCTGTATGAAACCCAGCATATCAGAGGTGAAGAGAGTGTGGCTGTACATGGAACAGGGTCTGGACCTCCGCACACGCACTGACCTAGCACACTGCATTCTGGGAGATATACAGCATCACTCACCAGTCATACACTGATACACACACACACATCATGCTTTTCAACAGTAAAAGTGTAGTGTTGTTTTTGCTACAGTCTTGGATTTGTTGCTGTGTTGAAGATTATACTCTCTCTTTCTCTCTCTTTCTCTTTCATCTCTTTTTCTTTCTCTCTCGTCTTTCTTTTTCTCTCTCATTTCTCTCTCTCTCTCCATGTCTCTCTCCCTTTCTCTCTCTCAGAGAAATAACAGGAATGTTTACCTGGAGGGGTCGCTATCAACGGCCTTAGCTGGAAAACAAACAGATATTTGAAGATAGAGGGGGTGAGGGAGGGGAGCGATGGGGGTGAGGGGGGGGGGGCGAGAGAGGAAGAATGGGAGAGGGAGAAGGAAGAAGGAGAGCGAGAGGGAGAGAGTTAGGAATAGCGTAAGATTAGTTGTGTCGTAGTTGTGTGGTATTATACAGTTCTAGTAAAGTAGTAGTAGTACAGTAGAACAGTAGTAGTGTGGTAGCAGTATAGTCAGAGTATAGTAGTAGTGCAGCAGCAGTAATGAAGTAATGTAGTGGCAGTATAGACGTAGTGCAGTAGTAGTATAGTAGTAGTATAGTAGTAGTATAGTAGTAGTATAGTAGTAGTATAGTAGCAGCACAGTGGTAGTATAGTAGTAGTGCAGTAGTAGAGTAGTGTAGTAGTAGTACAGTAGTAGTGATGTAGCAGTATAGGCATAGTATAGTAGCAGTATAGTAGTAGTGCAGTGGTAGTATAGTAGTAGTATATTAGTAGTATGGTGGTAGTATAGTAGTAGCATAGTAGTAGTGCAGTGGTAGTATAGTGGTAGTATAGTAGTAGTACAATAGTGGGGTAGTCGTGCGTAGCAGTATAGTGGTGGTATAGTAGTAGTGTAGTAGTGCAGTTGCAGTATAGTAGTAGAATAGTAGTAGTACAGTAGTAGTGCAGTAGTAGTGCAGTAGCAGAAAAGTAGTAGTATAGTAGCAGTATACTATTAATGCAGCAGTATTGTAGTAGAATAGTAGTAGTATAGTAGTAGTATAGTAGTAGTGCAGCAGCAGTATAGTAGTATAGTAGTAGCAATATAGTAGCAGTATAGTATTAATACAGTGGTATTGCAGCGGCAGTACAGTGGTAGTATAGTATTAGTATAGTAGTGGTATTGTAGTATAGTAGTAGAAATATAGTAGTGGTACAGTTGTAGTATATAGTATTAGTATAGTAGTATGGTGGTACAGTAGTGGTGCAGTAGTAGTATAGTATTAGTAAAGTAGTAGAATAGTAGTAGTACAGTAGTAGTGCAGTAGTAGTATAGTAATAGTATAGTAGAAGTACCTTTCTGTATGGCCTCCTGCAGCAGGTCATGTTTAGCCTGTAGTTTGGAGATCAGGGAGCTTCCAATCAGATACTCCTTAACTTTCTGACAAACGACAGAAACAGAGATACACACTTTAATCTTTGCAGCTTTAGCTTGTTTACACAGCTTTAGCTTGTTTACACAGCTTTAGCTCAGTTGGCTAACACAGTCTTGTGTTTTTCAGATGTCCTGGGTTTCAAACCTAGTTGGTCACAGAAGCACTATAAGGAGACAATCCATAATACTATCATTAGACTCCCCTCACACCTTCCCCTGACCAATGGGATGTCCTCACCGTAAAGTAGAATGTCTCTGTTTCCTGCTGATTGGCTCTCCGCTTGGCAAGGGCTAGTTTGGAGGCAGAGGCGGTTCCCATGGGGTCGTGTGATAGGCTGATGGGCAGGTCAGGGGGGGGGTTACTGTCACTGTCACACATATTGTCCAATAGAGCGGAGAGGGTGGCTTTGAGTGTCTTACTGACCTGGAAAATAGATACATACAATAGATAGAAAATGGATCAATGGATTGATCGATGGATCGATAAATCAATGGATAGATTAAGAATAGAGTGAAGACCTCACCTCCTCTGTTTCCAAGGTTTCAGTGGAGAGGCGGGACTGGAGTTGTTGGAACCTTGTCTCTAACTCATACCTCACCTGGCTCTCCGCACTCACCTCGCCCACCTGGAAAACATTAGGGATGTGTATAGTATAACAGGTGTACTGGTGTGTGAACCAACAGCTCTTCCTGTGGGAGCTCAGCATATCATGTTCAGTGTGTCACAGAATATACAGGACACATATTGGCCTCGTCACCAGCCATCTTTGCACTCCATAATTCTGATAAAATGTGCCACGGTCATCATCCACTGATGGATGAACATGAATGTGTGTACCTGGTCTCCCTCATGGGGATGGTAACTGAAACGGAAGGGCAGACAGAATGCTGTGTCGTGGTTCTGTAGGAGAGCGTCTCTGTCTCCGCCCTGATCCAGTGATGTCACTTCCTGTTCCAGCTGCTTCAGCCCGGCCTCCTCAGCCTTCAGGACACGCCCCCTACTGGCCAGGTATGACCTCATCACTCGCTCCAAGGAGAGATGGAACCCCAGGTCAGTACACTGAATGGGAGAGAGTGTGTGTGTGTGAGAGAGAGAGAGAGAGAGAGAGAAAGAGAGAGAGAGAGAGAGAGAGAGAGAGAGAGAGAGAGAGAGAGAGAGAGAGAGAGAGAGAGAGAGAGAGAGAGAGAGAGAGAGAGAGATGAATACTTAGTTTGTCTGTTAAACATTTTATAATATAAGATTGCGTAACAGACACACACAAAGGTACCAGCGCACACGAAAACACGCATACACATACGTACACACACACACACACACACACACACACACACACACACACACACACACACACACACACACACACACACACACACACACACACACACACACACACACACACACACACACACACACACACACACACACACACACACAGTGACTCACGTCTATGAGTGTGCTGAGATCCTGTAGATAATATTTGTTCATAGTTGCGTTGGCAGCTGCCAGATTCAGCAGATAGTCATTACGAGCCTTAGTGCACTTCAGCTGGGTCTCCTGCACTCTGCCATGTCTCTATGGAGAGCACACACACACAATTTGGTTAAAAGAATAGCCAATGACAACGAAGGTCACTTGATTCATACTGCCTTTGGTACAGGCTCAGGTCAGGGGTTAGAGGTTAGGGTTTAGGATCAAGGGGTTTAGCACTAGCTGTAGTTGGTTTGATTTGTCACTACAGAAGTAGCTCACATTATTGTTCCGTTGTGTGTGGTTTTCATGTGGCACAGGATGTCTGACTCAAAACTCTACAAAACTGTCTGTATCCTGTGCCACATGAAAACCACACACATCTCAACAACAACCTTGGCCACCCTCCAGGCCGACTTCATTGCAGACGATGCATTGCATTAACAAATGGTTATGTGCCATATCATGGACTGTGCAGTCGGGCATCAGATTGTTATATCATACGATGTGGTTAGCTGTTATAGTAAAGACCTATCCAGACATTGTGAGATCTGGCAGTGTAGTCAGACGCGACCCTTACCTTTTCCATCATTTTCTCCATCTTCTTCACAGAGCTCCGCCTCTGGCCTCCTGATTGGGTTATCCCCAGTTCAGCAGACTTGCCCGTCTGTCTCTCCTCCAATCGTGTGGCTTCCTTTAGTTTCCCCTCCGCTGTCAGACTGTCTGTATGGTACTGGTGGTATGTCCTCAGAGCCTACACACACACACACACACACACACACACACACACACACACACACACACACACACACACACACACACACACACACACACACACACACACACACACACACACACACACACACACACACACACACACTAGTAATACAATCTTCATCTTTTTACTATTGTCCACATCGTTAGTGACTGAGGTATGTTCGTACCGTCTGCAGTTCAGTGGTGACCTTCAGTAGCTCATCTTGCATCTGAACTCCCACCTCCTTACTCTGATCAGAGACATATCAGTCATCAGACAGTGTAACACACTATCACATTTTCACTTTTAGATTTTGGAGTTGTGTAGATCAGTGAAAAATACATATAATTTTATGTACAGACGGTCTTGACTGGAAGCCAACGGAAGTGGGTCGATCATTTGTTCAGGTACTGTAAATATGAATGTGTGTGTGTGTTTACCCGTTTTGCCAGGCGGTGTGTGTCCTCTGAGCAGTGTGTGAGTCGCTGTGTGAGTGTGTGTGAACAGGAGTCACTCAGCGCTGCGTGTTCTCTGCTCTCTGCACGTGTTTGAGTCAACAGAACTGACCAACACTGAGACACCGACTGACCACTCTGCTCCTTCCTACAGGGAGGGGGAGGAGGGGGGAGAGGAGAGAAAGACAGAGGGGGAAAGACAGATAGGGAGAGACAGGGCGAGGACAGAGAGGGCAAGACTTAATATTATCGTTGAGTTCCCTATACTAACATTGCACCAATAATAATGTCTGCCAGTCAGTATAAACAGATCAAGCAATAAAAGCAAAATAAACAATGCATAATTTTTTTTTTACACACACACACACACACCTCTTGGTCTTCAGGGTGAACCTCTCTGTAAGTTTGTCGAGGGCACGGGCATACTCCGCCTCAATGTCACCACGACGACGGAAGAACTCGGACAGGTCAGACAGCTGTTGACCTTTGACCTCCACCTGACCGTCCAGAACCTTCATCTGGTCACACAGCTGGGCCCGCAGGTCTACACACACACACATACAAACACACACACGTGCGCACACACACACAGACACACACACGCACACACACATAGATACACACACAGAAACACACAGACACACGTATGAAGTTCACAGCAGAGGCGATCACGAACAGATCTGATCAAAAAACATAATTATTAATGGGCCGTCATTGTAAATATGAATTTGTTCTTAGCTGACTTGCCTTAAATAAAGGTTACATAAAAAAATGTAAATGTACGTTGCACTCGAAAACACTCGTAATCTAACGTCTGCCTCAAACCACTCAGACCACAGCTAAGTGCATTGTTAGATGCTTTTTTGCCATCCCGAGTCATTATATACACAGAAGAGCTCAGCTAAACATAAAATCACATGGTTTATCCATCTCTCTGACCTCTGATAACTTCAGAACAAAGGTGACTACAAATGCAAAGGTACCAATGTCTATTCAATTGATACAAACAAGCTACATATAAAAATACGCGTCAAATGAAAACTGAGATGACTGCATTAAAATATAAACAGTAGGCTATAGGCCTATTTCAAACATATTGAAATACAGTGCCTTGAAAAAGTATTCATCCCCCTTGGCGTTTTTCCTATTTTGTTGCATTGCAACCTGTAATTTAAATGGATTTTTATTTGGATTTACACAAAATAGTCCAAATCGGTGAAGTGAAATGAAAAAAAGAACTTGTCTCAAAACATTCTAAAAAAATGACAAACGTAAAAGTGGTGCGTGCATGTGTATTCACCCCCTTTGCTATGAAGCCCCTAAATAAGATCTGGTGCAACCAATTACCTTCAGAAGTCACATAATTAGTTAAATAAAGTCTACCTGTATGCAATCTAAGTGTCACATGATCTGTCACATAATCTCAGTATATATACACCTGTTCTGAAAGGCCCCAGAGTCTGCAACACCACTAAGCAAGGGGTACCACCAAGCAAGCAGCACTATGAAGACCAAGGAGCTCTCCAAACAGGTCAGGGACAAAGTTGTGGAGAAGTAAAGATCAGGTTTGGGTTATAAAAAAAAATGATCAGAAACTTTGAACATCCCACAGAGCATCATTAAATCTATTATTAAAAAATGTAAAGGATATGGCATCACAACAAACCTACCAAGAGAGGGCCGCCCACCAAAACTCACGGACCAGGCAAGGAGGGCATTAATCAGAGAGGCAACAAAGAGACCAAAGATAACCCTGAAGGAGCTGCAAAGCTCCACTGCGGAGTATCTGGAGTATCTGTCCATAGGACCACTTTAAGCCATACACTCCACAGAGCTGGGCTTTACGGAAGATTGGCCAGAAAAAAGCCATTGCTTAAAGAAGAAAATAAGCAAAAACGTTTGGTGTTTGCCAAAAGGCATGTGGGAGACTCCCCAAACATATGGAAGAAGGTACTCTGGTCAGATGAGACTGACATTTAGCTTTTTGGCCATCAAGGAAAATGCTATGTCTGGTGCAAACCCAACACCTCTCATTACCCCGAGAACACCATCCCCACAGTGAAGCATGGTGGTGGCAGCATCATGCTGTGGGGATGTTTTTCATCGCCAGGGACTGGGAAACTGGTCAGAATTGAAGAAATGATGGATGGCGCTAAATACAGGGAATTTCTTGAGGAAAAACTGTTTCAGTCTTCCAGAGATTTGAGACTGGGACAGAGGTTCACCTTCCAGCAGGACAATGAGTGTCACGTTCCTGACCTGTTTTATGTTATTTTTGTATGTGTTTAGATGGTCAGGGCGTGAGTTGGGGTGGGCATTCTATGTTTTGTGTTTCTATGTTTAGGTCGTTTGTAATTAGCCTTATATGGTTCTCAATCAGGGACAGGTGTTTTACGTTTTCCTCTGATTGAGAACCATATATAGGTTGGCTGTTCACACTGTTTGTTTGTGGGTGATTTTCTTCCGTGTCTGTGTCTGCGCACCACACGGGACTGTTTCGTTTGTTCGTTCGTTTGATGTAGTCTGTTCCTGTTCGTGAGTTCTTCGTGTAGTTATGTAAGTTCCATGTTCAGGTCTGTCTACGTCGTTTTGTTATTTTGTAAATTCTCAAGTTTGTTTAGTTTTCGTCTTGTTTAAATAAAAGTCATGTCGTACCACAACGCTGCGTTTTGGTCAAATCCCTACTCCTCCTCTTCGGACGAAGAGGAGGAGGAAAACCGTTATAGAATCACCCACCAACCAAAGACCAAGCGGCGTGGGAGAGCGCAACAAAGTAACCAGGACTCGTGGACATGGGAGGAAATATTGGACGGTAAAGGACCCTGGGCTCAACCAGGAGAATATCGCCGCCCCAAAGCTGAGCTGGAGGCAGCGAAAGCAGAGAGGCGGCGATATGAGGAGGCAGCACGGAAGCAAGGCTGGAAGCCCGTGAGTACTACCCAAAAATTTCTTGGGGGGGGGCTTAAAGGGAGAGTGGCAAAGTCAGGTAGGAGACCTGCGCCCACTCCCTGTACTTACCGTGGAGAGCGAGAGTACGGGCAGACACCGTGTTACGCAGTAGAGCGCATGGTGTCTCCTGTACGTGTGCATAGCCCGGTTCGGTACATTCCAGCTCCATGTATGGGCCGGGCTAGATTGAGCGTTGAGCCGGATGTCATGAAGCCGGCTCTACACATCTGGCCACCAGTGCGTCTCCTCGGGCCGGCTTACATGGCACCAGCCTTACGCATGGTGTCCCCGGTTCGCCTACATAGCCCGGTGCGGGTTATTCCACCTCCCCGCACTGGTCAGGCGACGGGGAGCATACAACCAGGTAAGGTTGGGCAGGCTCAGTGCTCAAGGGAGCCAGTACGCCTGCACGGTCCGGTATTTCCGGCGCCACCTCCCCGCTCCAGCCCAGTACCACCAGTGCCTACACCACGCACCAGGCTTCCAGTGCGTATCCAGAGCCCTGTTCCTCCTCCACGCACTAGCCCTATGGTGCGTGTCTCCAGCCCAGTGCCTCCAGTCCCGGCGCCACGCACCAAGCCTCATGTGCGTCTCCAGAGCCCTGTGCGCACTGTTCCTTCTCCCCGCACTCGCCCTGAGGTGCGTGCCCTCAGCCCGGTACCTCCAGTTCCGGTACCACGCACCAGGCCTATAGTGCGCATCGAGAGTCCAGTGTGCCCTGTTGTTGTTCCCCGCACTAGCCTGAAGGTGCGTGTCCTTAGCCCGGTACCTCCAGTTCCGGCACCACGCACCAGGCTTTCAGGGCGTCTCCAGAGCCCTGTACGCACTGTTCCTTCTCCCCGTACTCGCCCTGATGTGCATGCCCTCAGCCCGGTACCACCAGTGCCGGTACCACGCACCAGGCCTATAGTACGCCTTGAGAGTCCAGTGTGCCCTGTTGTTGTTCCCCGCACTAGCCTGAAGGTGCGTGTCTTTAGCCCGGTACCTCCAGTTCCGGTACCACGCACCAGGCCTACAGTGCGTCTCAGCCGGCCAGAGTCTGCCGTCTGCCCAGCGGTGACTGAACTGTCCGTCTGCCCAACGCCGTCTGAACTGTCCGTCTGCCAAGCGCCGCATGAACTGCCCGTCTGTATTGAGCCTTCAAAGCCGCCCGTCGGTACTGAGCCTTCAAAGCCGCCCGTCTGCCATGAGCCTGCAAAGCCGCCCGTCTGCCATGAGCCTACAGAGCCGTCCGCCAGACAGGAGCCGCTAGAGCCTTCCGCCAGACAGGAGCCGCTAGAGCCTTCCGCCCGACAGGAGCCGCTAGAGACTTCCGCCAGACAGGAGCAGCCAAAGCCTTCCGCCAGACAGGATCAGCCAGAGCCTTCCGCCAGACAGGATCAGCCAGAGCCTTCTGCCAGACAGGATCAGCCAGAGCCTTCCATCAGACAGGATCAGCCAGAGCCGTCAGCGAGCCATGACCAGCCAGAGCCGTCAGCGAGCCATGACCAGCCAGAGCCGTCAGCGAGCCATGACCAGCCAGAGCCGTCAGCGAGCCATGACCAGCCAGAGCCGTCAGCGAGCCATGACCAGCCAGAGCCGTCATCCAGCCATGAGCCGTCATCCAGCCATGAGCCGTCATCCAGCCATGACCAGCCAGAGCCGTCATCCAGCCATGACCAGCCAGAGCCGTCATCCAGCCATGACCAGCCAGAGCCGTCATCCAGCCATGACCAGCCAGAGCCGTCATCCAGCATTAAGCCATCATCCAGCCAGGATCCGCCAGAGCCAGCCAGCCAGGATCCGCCAGAGCCAGCCAGCCAGGATCCGCCAGAGCCAGCCAGCCAGGATCCGCCAGAGCCAGCCAGCCAGGATCCGCCAGTCATTCTGGTGTTGCCCCTCATTCTGGTGTTGCCCCTCATTCTGGTGTTGCCCCTCATTCTGGTGTTGCCCCTCATTCCGGTGTTGCCCCTCATTCCGGTGTTGCCCCTCATTCCGGTGCTGCTCTTTATCCTGGTGATGCCCCTTAATTTAGGTGGGGTTATTTGGAGGGTGGTCATTGTGAGGGGGATAAAGAAGCGGGGATTTATTATGGTGAGATGGGAACCACGCCCAGAGCCTGAGCCGCCACCGTGGACAGATGCCCACCCAGACCCTCCCCTAGACTTTTGGTGGTGCGTCCGGAGTTCGCACCTTGAGGGGGGGGTTCTGTCACGTTCCTGACCTGTTTTATGTTATTTTTGTATGTGTTTAGATGGTCAGGGCGTGAGTTGGGGTGGGCATTCTATGTTTTGTGTTTCCATGTTTAGGTCGTTTGTAATTAGCCTTATATGGTTCTCAATCAGGGACAGGTGTTTTACGTTTTCCTCTGATTGAGAACCATATATAGGTTGGCTGTTCACACTGTTTGTTTGTGGGTGATTTTCTTCCGTGTCTGTGTCTGCGCACCACACGGGACTGTTTCGTTTGTTCGTTCGTTTGATGTAGTCTGTTCCTGTTCGTGAGTTCTTCGTGTAGTTATGTAAGTTCCATGTTCAGGTCTGTCTACGTCGTTTTGTTATTTTGTAAATTCTCAAGTTTGTTTAGTTTTCGTCTTGTTTAAATAAAAGTCATGTCGTATCACAACGCTGCGTTTTGGTCAAATCCCTACTCCTCCTCTTCGGATGAAGAGGAGGAAAACCGTTACAATGAGCCTAAGCATACTGCTAAAGCAACACTCGAGTGGTTTAAGGGGAAACATTTAAATGTCTTGGAATGGCCTAGACAAAGCCCAGACCTCAATCCAATTGAGAACCTGTGGTATGACTTAAATATTGCTATACACCAGCGGAACCCATCCAACTTGAAGGAGCTGGAGCAGTTTTGCCTTGAAGAATGGCTAGATGTGCCAAGAGATTCGCTGCAAAAGGTGGCTCTATAAAGGATTGACTTTGGTGGGGTGAATAGTTATGCACGCTCAAGTTTTCTATTTTTTTGTCTTATTGTCTTATTTATTTTTCATCTTTAAAGTGTTAGGCATGTTGTCTAAATCAAATGATTCAAACCCCCAAAAAATCTATTTTAATTACAGTTTGTAAGGCAACAAAATAAGAAAAATGCCAAGAGGGTTGAATACTTTTGCAAGACACGTACATTTCATGTTCAAACAATAAAGTTATATTTTTCTACTTGTTGGTTAGGCTTAATCTGTAATTTGTCTCAATATATTTCATGAAGTGTAGCTTCCATAAAATTGGAACTGATATGACGCTCCAGCAAACTGGATGTCTTCCAACTAGCTTGGAAAGACAGTACCGTGCAATATCGAAGAGCCCTCACTGCTGCTCGATCAGCCTAGTTTTCCAACCTAATTAAGGAGATCAAAAACAATTTCAAACTTTTTGATACTGTCTCAAAGCTAACTAAAAAGTAGCATTCCCCAAGAGAGGATAGCTTTCACTTCAGCAGTGATGAATTCATGAACTTCTTAGATGGAAATATCATGATCATTAGAAAGAAAATTACGGACTCCTCTTCGAATCTGGTATTTCTCCAAAACTCAGTTGTCAAGAGTCTGCACAGAAGTGCCAGGACCTAAATTCAATGGAGACACTCAAGTTTTTTAATCTTGTATATATCGACACATTCACAAAAGTATTCATGGCCTCTAAAACTTCCCACTGCCTACTAGACCCTATTCCAACTACACTACTGAAAGAGCTACTTCCTGTGCCTGGCCCTCCTATGTTGAACATAATAAATGGCTCTCTATCCTCCGGATGTGTACCAAACTCACTAAAAGAGTCAGTAATATAGCCGCTCCTGAAAAAGCCCAACCTTGACCCGGAAAATTTGAAAAATGATCAGCCTATATCGATTCTCCCATTCCTTTCAAAAATGTTAGAAAAAGCTGTTGCGCAGCAACTCACTGCCTTCCTGAAAACAAATAATGCATACAAAACACTTCAGTCTGGTTTGGGCTTTATAGCACTGAGACTGCACTCGTGAAGGTGGTAAATTACCTTTTAACGGCATCAGACCAAGGCTTTGCATATGTCCTCATGCTCCTAGACCTTAGTGCTGCCTTTAACACCATCGATCACCACATTCTTTTGGAGAGATTGGAAACCCTAATTGGTCTACACGGACAAGTTCTTGGCTGGTTTAGAACTTATCTGTCAGAAAGATATCAGTTTGTCTCTGTGGATGGTTTGTCCTCTGACAAATCAATTGTTCACTATATATTCTATCTCTTGGTCATTCGGAAACACAATGTCAACTTTCACTGCTATGCGGACAACACACAGCTGTACATTTCGATGAAACATAGGGAACCCCCAAAATTGCCTGCTCTGGAAGCCTGTGTTTCAGACATAAGGAAGAGGATGGCGGCAAATGTTTTACTTTTAAACTTGGACCAAGCAGAGATGCTAGTTCTGAGTCCCAAGAAACAAAGAGAACTGCTGTTAGATCTGAAAATGTATCTTGATGGTTGTACAGTCGTCTCAAATAAAACTGTGAAGGACCTCGGTGTTACTCTGGACCCTGATCTCTCTTTTGACGAACGTATGAAGAATATTTTTTACATCTTCGTAACGTTGCAAAAATCTTCAACTTTTGTCAAAAAATTAAGCAGAAAAGCTAATCCATGCTTTTGTCACTTCTAGATTAGACTACTACAATGTTCTACTCTCTGGCTAACCGGATAAAGCACGAAATAAACTTCAGTTAGTGCTAAATATGGCTGCTAGAATCTTGACTAGAACCCCAAATGATCATATTCCCGTTAAGGCTAGAGCTGATTTCAAGGTTTTACTGCTAACCTACAAAGCATTACATGGACTTTCTCCTACCTATCTCTCCGGTTTGGTCCTGCCGTACATACAGTGGGGCAAAAAAGTATTTAGTCAGCCACCAATTGTGCAAGTTCTCCCACTTAAAAAGATGAGAGAGGCCTGTAATTTTCACCATAGGTACACTTCAACTATGACAGACAAAAAAAAGAAAAAAAATCCAGAAAATCACATTGTAGGATTTTTAATGAATTTATTTGCAAATTATGGTGGAAAATAAGTATTTGGTCAATAACAAAAGTTTATCTCAATACTTTGTTATATACCCTTTGTTGGCAATGACAGAGGTCAAACGTTTTCTGTAAGTCTTCACAAGGTTTTCACACACTGTTGCTGGTATTTTGGCCCATTCCTCCATGCAGATCTCCTCTAGAGCAGTGATGTTTTGGGGCTGTTGCTGGGCAACACGGACTTTCAACTCCCTCCAAAGATTTTCTATAGGGTTGAGATCTGGAGACTGGCTAGGCCACTCCAGGACCTTGAAATGCTTCTTACGAAGCCACTCCTTCGTTGCCCGGGCGGTGTGTTTGGGATCATTGTCACACTGAAAGACCCAGCCACATTTCATCTTCAATGCCCTTGCTGATGGAAGGAGGTTTTCACTCAAAATCTCACGATACATGGCCCCATTCATTCTTTCCTTTACACGGATCAGTCGTCCTGGTCCCATTGCAGAAAAACAGCCCCAAAGCATGATGTTTCCACCCCCATGCTTCACAGTAGGTATGGTGTTCTTTGGACGCAACTCAGCATTCTTTGTCCTCCAAACACGACGAGTTGAGTTTTTACCAAAAAGTTCTATTTTGGTTTCATCTGACCATATGACATTCTCCCAATCTTCTTCTGGATCATCCAAATGCTCTCTAGCAAACTTCAGAGGGGCCTGGACATGTACTGGCTTAAGCAGGGGGACACGTCTGGCACTGCAGGATTTGAGTCCCTGGCGGCGTAGTGTGTTACTGATGGTAGGCTTTGTTACTTTGGTCCCAGCTCTCTGCAGGTCATTCACTAGGTCCCCCCGTGTGGTTCTGGGATTTTTGCTCACCGTTCTTGTGATCATTTTGACCCCACGGGGTGAGATCTTGCGTGGAGCCCCAGATCGAGGGAGATTATCAGTGGTCTTGTATGTCTTCCATTTCCTAATAATTGCTCCCACAGTTGATTTCTTCAAACCAAGATGCTTACCTATTGCAGATTCAGTCTTCCCAGCCTGGTGCAGGTCTACAATTTTGTTTCTGGTGTACTTTGACAGCTCTTTGGTCTTGGCCATAGTGGAGTTTGGAGTGTGACTGTTTGAGGTTGTGGACAGGTGTCTTTTATACTGATAACAAGTTCAAACAGGTGCCATTAATACAGGTAACGAGTGGAGGACAGAGGAGCCTCTTAAAGAAGAAGTTACAGGTCTGTGAGAGCCAGAAATCTTGCTTGTTTGTAGGTGACCAAATACTTATTTTCCACCATAATTTGCAAATAAATTCATTAAAAATCCTACAATGTGATTTTCTGGATTTTTTTTCTCATTTTGGGTGTCATAGTTGAAGTGTACCTATGATGAAAATTACAGGCCTCTCTCATCTTTTTAAGTGGGACAACTTGCACAATTGGTGGCTGACTAAATACTTTTTTGCCCCACTGTACCTACACGTACGCTACATTCACAAGACGCAGGCCTCCTTATTATTCCTAGGCAGGGCTTTCTCCTATAGAGCTCAATTTTTATGGAATGGTTTGCCTATCCATGTGAGGGACAGACTCGGTCTCGAACTTTGTCTTTATTGAAGACTCATCTCTTCAGTAGGTACTATGATTGAGTGTAGTCTGGCCCAGGAGTGTGAAGGTGAACGGCAAGGCACTGTAGTAACGAACCGCCCTTGCTGTCTCTGCCTGGCCGGCTACCCTCTCTCCACTGGGATTCTCTGCCTCTGACCCCATTACGGGGGTTGAGTCACTGGTTTACTAGTGCTCTTCCATGCTGTCCCTAGGAGGGGTGCGTCATGTCGTGCCAGGCTTTTTTTACTATACACGACTTGAGTGGGTTCAGTCACTGACGTGATTTTCCTGTCCAATTTTGCCCCCACTCGGGCTTGTGCAGTGGAGGAGATCTTCGTGGGCTATACTCAGCCTTGTCTCTAGTGGTGCGGGGGCTGTGCTTTGGAAAGTAGGTGGGGTAATATCCTGCCTGGTTGGCCCTGTCCGGGGGTATAGGTCTGACAGGGCCACAGTGTCCCCCGACCCCCCCTGTCTCAGCCTCCAATATCTATGCTGCGATAGTCTATGTGTCGGGGGGCTAGGGTCAATCTGTCCAATCCAGTGAAATTCTCCTGTCTTATCTGGTGTTCTGTGTGAACTTAAGTATGCTCCCTCTAATTGTCCTATCTCTCTCTCGGAGGACCTAAGGCCTAGGGCCATGCCTTAGGACTACCTGGCCTAATGACTCCTGGTTGTCCCCAGTCCACCTGGTTGTGCTGCTGATCCAGTTTCTGCTGTTTTGCTTGTGGCTATGGAACCCTGACCTGTTCACCAGATGTGCTACCTTGTCCAGGACCTGCTGTTTTCAACCCTCTCTCTCTTGTTCTCCATCTCTCTCTCTCTTCTGTACCTCACCTCCTCTCTTGACCTCTGAATGCTCGGCTATGAAAAGCCAACTGACATTTACTCCTGAGGTGCTGACCTATTGCACCCTCTACAACCACTGTGATTATTATTTGACTCTGCTGGTCATCTATGAATGTTTGAAAATCTTGAAGAATGATCTGGCCTTAATGGCCATGTACTCTTATAATCTCCACCTGGCACAGACAGAGGAGGACTGGCCACCTCTCATAGCCTGGTTCCTCACTAGGTTTCTTCCTAGGTTCCTGCCTTTCTAGGGAGTTTTTCCTAGTCACCGTGTTTCTACATCTGCATTGCTTGCTGTTTGGGGTTTTAGGCTGGGTTTCTGTATAAGCACATTGTGTCATGTCTACTCCTGCTCCTCTCCTCCGGCATGCGACGTCGCCGGAATAATAACCACCGGTCCTGGGAATCATCATTGCGCACACCTGGCACTCATCGTTATGATTCACACCTGGACCTCCTTACCTCCCCTTCATAGGTCCCTTCCTTTTATTAATTCCTCAGTTGGTATTGCACCTGTGTTCATGTTACTACACTTCTGTTACGCTGTCGTGGTTCATGTTTGTTGTTTTCATTAAACGTTTTACCTGCTTCTTGACTCACGGCGTCATCATTACAGAATACCAACTCAAACAATGGAAGCAGCTTTAAATGTATTTTTGATCATCCCCGGAGAGCAGAGAGGGAGATGAGCGTCTACTTCAATTACGGCAGGGGGATCAGACGGCTGTGGAGTACGCGCTCACCTTCCAGACAGAAGCAGCATCCAGTGGATGGAATGAATCTGCGCTCATTCTCACCCTCACTGTGGAGTCCAATCATCAGGAGAATATCCCCTTCAGCACCAGTTCACAAGATCATCCTCGGCCTCCCTTGGCTTCAATGCCATAACCCCATTTCATGGTTGAGGATGAGAATCTCAGACTGGTCACCTGAATTCCGGAGTACCTGCTTCCCTGTACCCTGTGGTTCCATGGCGGTTGAGAGTCTTTTGGTTTCCTTCAGCCCAACATCCCGGAGGTTTACCAGGATCTGAGGGAAGTATTCTCCAAGACCCGGGCCACCTGTCTTCCTCATCGCCCCTGGGACTGTGCATCGACCTGCATGCTGACCCTCTGTCTGTGACTGAGACCCAGGCCATGGAGGATTACATTCAGGAGGCGGTCCAACAGGGGTTCATCCGCACGTCCACTTCTCCTGCATCGGCTGGTTTCTTCTTTGTGGCCAAGAAGAATGGAGTATTATGCCCTTGCATTGATTACAGAGGACTCAATGAAGTTACCAAGAAGTATCGGTACCCCCTCCCGTTGGTGCCATCGAGCAGCTCCGTGGGGCCCGGTTCTTAACCAAACAGGACCTGCGGAGTGCCTACAATCTCATCCGCATCCGGGAAGGGGATGAGTGGAAGACGGCGTTCAACACAATGTCTGGTCACTACGAGTACTTGGTGATGCCCTTTGGCTTAGCTATTGCTCTGTCAGTGTTCCAGGCATTCGTCAACGAGGTGTTCAGGACATGCTCGGACGCCAAGTGATTGTATACATTGAGGACATCTTGATCTGCTCGGTTAATCTGGGGGATCACATCACACACGTTCGAGCAGTCTTGGAACGCCTCCTGGCCCATCACTTGTTCGTCAAGGTTGAGAAGTGTCAATTCCATCAGAGGGTGGTCTCCTTCTTGGGTTACCAAATCAGCCTGCAGGGAGTGAAGATGGATGACAAGAAGGTAGATGCAGTCAGGTCAGGGCCAGTCCCAACCACCATTAAAGGGTTACGTTTTTTGGGGTTTGCCAACTTCTATCGTCGTTTCATCAGGAATTTCAGCTCTGTTGCAGCTCATCTCACCTCTCTCGAGGGAGGCTCCCGTAGGTTGGTGTGGGGTCCAGCAGCCAACGAGGCCTTCCATCTTCTCAAGGGATTTTTCACCTGAAACATCCAGATCCCACAATATCCTTTGTGGTGGAGGTGGACGGTTCCGAGTTAGGCACGGGGGCAGTTTTGTCTCAACGACAGGGGAACCCACAGAAGCTGTACCCATGTGCGTTTTATTCTAAGAAACTGTCCCTTGCAGAGAGGAACTACGACGTCGGCGATCAGGAGCTCCTGGCGGTGAAGTTGGCATTAGAGGAGTGGAGACACTGGTTAGAGAGCGCCAAGGAACCATTCGTCATCCTCACTGACCACAGGAACCTGGAGTACATACGGACAGTGTGGTGGCTGAATCCGCGCCAAGCAAGGTAGGCCCTTTTCTTCACATGGTTTAACTTCACGCTAACCTATCGCCCAGGCTCAAAGAACACCAAGGCTGATGCCTTGTCCCGCCTCTACGATTTGGGAGAGGGCCCTGTCCTGAGTGAGCATATAATCCCATCCTCCCGAGTCGTAGCTCCTGTGGTCTGGAACATAGATGTGGAGGTCCGCCAGGCTCTGGAGAGGGAGCCCGCACCCCTGAACTGTCTTCCCGAGCGCACCTACATTGCCACAGGGATTGGCTGCTGACCTGGGCACACACAGCTGTCGTTGCTGGACATCCAGGTATTTCTCGCACCATCCACTCCATCGCTGAGAAGTACTGGTGGCCCACCTTTGGCGCAGGATGTCACTCATTATGTAAACTCCTGTTCTGTATGTGCCCAAACCAAGTCTCCCCTGAATGCTCCAGCAGGGTAACTCCTACCGCTTCCCTGCCTCAGCGACCCAGTCTCATCTATCCATTGACTTTGTAACCAATCTCTCCTCCTCTGGATAGATTTTCGAAGGCATGTCGAATAATTCCTCTTCCTGGTCTCCCCACTGCTCTCCAGGTCACAGAGGCACTCTTCTAGCAGATCTTCTCACATTTGTATTTGTATTTATTGTGGATGCACCATTAGCTACTGCCAAAGCAGCAGCTACTCTTCCTGGGGTCCAGCAAAATTAAGGCAGTTTATACAATTTTAAAACATTACAATACATTTCACAACACACTGTGTGCCCTCAGGCCCCTACTCCACCACTACCACATATCTACAGTACTCTGTGTGTGTGCCAATGTTTTGTCGCTGGGGTATGCATGGGTGTCCAAGCTGTGTGCCAGTAGTTTAGATGGACAGCTTGGTGCATTCAACATGTCAATACCTCTCATAAATAAAAGTAGTGATGAAGTCAATCTCTCCTCCACTTTCAGCCAGGAGAGATTGACATGCATATTATCATTAGCTTTCTGTGTACATGCATGTGCCAGCCGTGCTGGCCTAAGTCCTTTTTTGTGGCACCTGACCACACAACTGAACAGTATTCAAGGTGCGACAAAACTAGGGCCTGTAGGACCTGCCTTGTTGATAGTGTTGTTAAGAAGGCAGAGCATCGCTTTATTAAAGACAAAGTTCTCCCCATCTTAGCTACTACTGCATCAATATGTTTTGACCATGACAGTTTACAATCTAGTGTTACTCCAAGCAGTTTAGTCATCTTAACTTGCTCAATTTCCACATTATTTAGATGAGGTTTCGGATTTAGTGAGTGTTTAGTTCCAAATACAATGCTTTTAGTTTTAGCCCTAAATATTTCTAACTTATTCCTTGCTACCCACTCTGAAACTAACTGCAGCTCTTTGTTGAGTGTTGCAGTCATTTCAGTCGCTGTAGTAGCTGACGTGTATAGTGTTGAGTCATCCGCATACATAGAAACTCTGGCTTTACTCAGTCAGTGGTATGTCGTTGTAAAAAAAATTAAAAGCAAGGGGCCTAAACAGCTACTCTGGGGAATTCCTGATTCTAACTGAATTATATTTGATAGGCTTCCATTAAAGAACACCCTCTGTGTTCTGTTAGACAAGTAACTCTTTATCCACATTATAGCAGGGGGTGTAAAGCCATAACACCTGTTTTTCCAGCAGCAGACTATGATCAATAATGTCAAAAGCTGCACTGAAGTCTAAAAAGACAGCCCCCACAATCATTTTATCATCAATTTCTCTCAGCCAATCATCCGTCATTTGCGTAAGTGCTGTGCTTGTTGAGTGTCCTTCCCTATAAGCATGCTGAAATTCTGTCAATTTGTTTACTGTGAAATAGCATTGTATCTGGTCAAACACAATTTTTCCCCCAGAAGTTTACTAAGGGTTGGTAACAGGCTGATTGGTTGGCTATTTGAGCCAGTAAAGGGGGCTTTACTATTCTTAGGTAGCGGAATTACTTTTGTTTCCCTACAGGCCTGAGGGCACATGCTCTCTAGTAGGCTTAAATTGAAGATGTGGCAAATAGGAGTGGCAATATCGTCTGCTATTATTCTCAGTAAATTGTCCGATCCTGGTGGCTTGTCATTGTTGATAGACAACCATTTTTTCACCTCTTCCACACTGACTTTACGGTGTTCAAAAGTACAATTCAGTCCAACTGGCAGGTGGAGAAGACGAACCAGGAGCGTTATGGCCTTCCGGAGGACATCGTCTCCGACCGTGGCCCCCAATTCACATCACGAGTATGGAAGGCCTTCATGGAGAAGCTCGGGGTCACGGTCAGCCTCACTTCTGGGTATCAGCATCAGTCCAACAGGCAGGTGGAGAGGATGAACCAGGAGCTGGGGAGGTTCCTGAAGAGTCACTGTCTGAACCGGTGTAACAGTTTAACTTTAGTCCGTCCCCTCGCCCCGACCCGGGCGCGAACCAGGGACCCTCTGCACACATCAACAACTGACACCCACGAAGCATCGTTACCCATCGCTCCACAAAAGCCGTGGCCCTTGCAGAGCAAGGGGAACCACTACTTCAAAGTCTCAAAGCGAGTGACGTAACCGATTGAAACGCTATTAGCGCGCACCACCGCTAACTAGCTAGCCATTTCACATCCGTTACACCGGCAGGGTGAGTGGGCAAGATTCCTTCCATAGGCAAAGTATGCCCAGAATTCGCTGTGACACTCCTCCACTGGGTTGACTCCCTTCCAGTGTGTTCTGGGTTTTCAGCTGGCCCTGGCTCCGTGGACTCCAACGCTCCTGCGGTTGAGTGGTTCCAGTGCACTGAAGAAGTGTGGAGCTGCTGTATCTCACCCTCGTTTCAGGTCTCCCTTCTCAGGCCGGTGGTTCCTGGTCCCCTAGCTGGGTCTGCTCCAGTATCTGGTGGACTGGGAGGGGTATGTCCCTGAGGCGATGTGTTGGGTTCCGGTAGAGGACATTCTGGATACCAACATCATCCGTGATTTCAATCTTCGCCGCCTGGATTGACCCGATCCTCGTCCCCGGGGTCATCCTCCTGGTCGACGTCGTCCTTCAGCAAGAGCCGCGCGTCAGGGGGGGGGGGGACTGTCACATCTGCTCCTCCCCTCCGGCGTGCGACGTCGCTGGAATACTAACCACCGGTCCTGGGAAACATCATTACGTGCTGGCACTCATCGTTATGATTCACACCTGGACCTCATTACCTCCCCTTTCCTTTTGTTCATAGGTCCTTTCCTTTTGTTCATTGCTCAGTTGGTCTTGCACCTGTGTGCATGGTACCGCGCTTCTGTTACGCTGTCTTGTTTCATGTTTGTTGTTTTCATTAAACATTTTACCTGCACCTGCTTCTTGACTCACGGAGTCATCATTACACTTTGACATCTGCTGATTTAAAAAGGGTTTCATAAATACATTTGATAGCCTAACATGTGACAAATCTGATTTAGTGTATTTTCATTGGGTAAGCATTACAATAAGCTGCCTCAATATTTGCAGCCGTAGGTGGTAATATCTATCTAGGAGTTCTGAAATAATTCTAATGTTATGGAAAGATTTGAATCGAGGAAGCTGATCCGAGAGCAGCGCTCCTTTTCTTTTCGATCCTTTGGTTCCCTGTGTGCTGTTTTGGGAAACGCATGTCACATCTTCTGCTGTTGTAGGAAAGATGGATTGTTAAAACACTTCTTACTTCTTAAAACACCCATCACTATTGGGAAACCGGGCCCTGGTACCTTTATACACATGGTTTGGGAATGCCCTTAGGTGTCTATATTCTGGGATGAAGTAGCATCAAACTTGTCCACTGTGTTAAATATTCCTGCATCTCCTTTTATTTTACTTTTTAAATGTTTTTCTGTACTTCATTTATCTTTGTCAGATGCACATTCTTCCATTCTGACCAATTGGAATCTATGCTTCAAGATTGTTTTGATCACGCGGACATGGAAATGTTGCGGGTTGCCTCTGAGAATAGTATCAATGTACACTGAGTAAACAAAACATTAAGAACACCTGCTCTTTCCATGACATAGACTGACCAGGTGAATCCAGGTGAAAGCTATGATCCCTTATTGATGTCACTTGTTAAATCCACTTCAGTCAGTGTAGATGAAGAGATGGGTTAAAGGAGTTTAAAGCCTTGAGATAATTGCGACATGGATTGTGTATGTGTGCCATTGAGGGTGAATGGGCAAGACATGGTATGGTAGCAGGTGCTATGTGTCAAGAACTGCAAGGCTGCTGGGTTTTTCACACAACAGTTTCCTGTGTGTATGAAGAATGGTCCACCACCCAAATGACATCCAGCCAACTTGACACAACTGTGGGAAGCATTGGAGTCAACATGGGCCAGCATCCCTTTGTAACACTTTTGACACCTTGTAGAGTCCATGCCCTGACGAATTGAGGGCAAAAGGGAAGGGTGGGTGCAACTCAATATTAGGAAGATGTTCCTAATGTTTTGTATATTCAGTGTATACACTGACTGTGACTGGGTTAATCAGGAAGTGCATAGAACACCACATTTAATCATAGCAAGGTGACTGGGAAAAATGGACTTGCACAAGCAGACCAGCTACGTCCTCTGTAAGGCAATCAAAGAGGCAAAACGACAGTACAGGGACAAAGTGGAGTTGCAATTCAACGGTTCAGACATGAGACCTATGTGACAGGGACTCCAGACAATCACGGATTACAAAGGGAAAGCCAGCCACATTGCGGACACCAACGCCTCGCTCCTGGACGAGCTAAACACCTTCTTCACCCGCTTCGAGGAAAACAACATCGAGCCACCGACACGGGCCTCCGGCGCTCATGAGGACTGTGTGCTCTCGTTCTCCATGATCGACGTAAGTAGGTCATTTAAGCGTGTTAACCCTCGCAAGGCTGCTGGCTCAGATGGCATTCCAAGCTGCGTACTCAGAGCATATGCAGATGTCTGGAGTGTTTACGGACATATTCAATCACTCCATGTTCCAGTCAGTTGTCCCCACATGCTTCAAGATGTCCACTATTGTTCCTGTACCCAAGAAGGCGGAGGTAACTGAACTAAATGACTATCGCCCTGTAGCACTCTCTTCTGTAATCATGAAGTGCTTTGAGAGGCTAGTTAGTGACCGTATCAACTCCACCTTACCCGACACCCTAGACCAACTGCAATTCACTTATCGCCTCAACAGATCCACGGATGACGCAATCGCCATTGCACTGCACACTTCCCTATCCCACCTGGACAAGAGAAATGCCTATAAGAATGCTGTTCATCAACTACAGCTCAGCCTTCAACACCATAGTGCCCTCCAAGCTCATCACTAAGCTCAGCTCCCTGGGTCTGAACCCCTCCCTGTGCAACTGGGTCTTGGGCTGACCCCAAGTGGTGAAGGTAGGCAACAACACCTCCACCACGCTGACCCTCAATACGGGGGCCCCACAGGGGTGCATGCTCAGCCCCCTCCTGTACTCCCTGTTCACCCATGACTGCGTGGCCACGCATGTCTCCAACTCAATCATCAAGTTTGCTGATGACACAACAGTGGTAGGTCTGATTACCAAAAACGATGAGATAGCCTACAGGGAGGAAGTGAGAGCTCTGCAGGAGAAGTGCCAAGAAAACAACTTCTCCCTCAACATGAACAAAACGAAGGAGCTGATCGTGGACTACAGGAGACAGCAGAAAGAGCACGCCCCCATCCATATCGACGGGCCGCATTGGAGAGTGTAAAAAGCTTCAAGTTCCTTGGCATGCAGCAGGCTGAAGAAATTTGACTTGGTCCCTAAGACCCTCACGAACATCTATAGATGCACCATTGAGAAAATCATGTCGGCTGTGTGAACGCTTGGTACCGCAATTGCACTGCCCGCAACTGTAGGGTTCTCCAGAGTGTGCGGTCAACCCAACGTGTCACCGGGGGCACACTGCCTGCCCTCCAGGACCTCTACAGCACCCAGTGTCACAGGAAGGCCAAGAAGATCATCAAGGACCTCAACCACCCGAGCCACGGCCTGTTCACCCATCTACCATCTAGAGCGAGGAGACAGTACAGCTGCATTATAGCTGGGACAGAGAGACTGAGAAACAGCTTCTATATCCAGGCCATCAGACTGGTAAATAGTCACCACTAGCCAGCCTCTGCCCAGTACCCTGCCCTGCACCTTAGTCACTGTTACTAGCCACCTACCACCCGGTACCCTGCCCTGAACCTTAGTCACTGTTACTAGCCACCTACGACCCGGTACCCTGCCCTGCACCTTAGTCACTGTTACTAGCCACCTACCACCCGGTACCCTGCCCTGAACCTTAGTCACTGTTACTAGCCACCTACAACCCGGTACCCTGCCCTGAACCTTAGTCACTATTTTAGCTGGCCTCCACCCAGTACCCTGCCCTGAACCTTAGTCACTGTTCTAGTTGACCTCCACCCGGTACCTTGCCCTGAACCTTAGTCACTGTTCTAGCTGGCCTCCAACCAGTACCCTGCCCTGAACCCTAGTCCCTGTTCTAGCTGACCTCCACCTGGTACCATGCCCTGAACCTTAGTCACTGTTCTAGCTGACCTCCACCCAGTAGCCTGCCCTGAACCTTAGTCACTGTTGGCCTCCACCCAGTACCCTGCCCTGAACCTGAGTCACTGTTCTAGCTGGCCTCCACCCAGTAACTTGCCCTGAACCTTAGTACCTGTTCTAGTTGACCTCCACCCAGTACCCTGCCCTGAACCTTAGTCACTGTTCTAGCTGACCTCCACCCAGTACCCTGCCCTGAACCTTAGTCACTGTTCTAGTTGACTTCCACCCAGTACCCTGCCCTGAACCTTAGTCACTGTTCTAGCTGACCTCCACCCAGTACCCTGCCCTGAACCTTAGTCACTGTTCTAGCTGACCTCCACCCAGTACCCTGCCCTGAACCTTAGACACTGTTCTAGTTGACCTCCACCCAGTAACTTGCCCTGAACCTTCATCACTGTTCTAGCTGGCTTCCACCCAGTACCCTGCCATAAACCTCAGACACTGTTCTAACTGGCCTCCACCCAGTACCATGTCCTGAACCTTAGTCACTGTTCTAGCTGACCTCCACCTGGTACCCTGCCCTGAACCTTAGTCACTGTTCTAGCTGACCTCCACCCAGTACCCTGCCCTGAACCTTAGTCACTGTTCTAGCTGACCTCCACAAGGTACCCTGCCCTGAACCTTAGTCACTGTTCTAGCTGACCTCCACCCAGTACCCTGCCCTAAACCTTAGTCACTGTTATAGCTGACGTCCACTCAGTACCCTGCCCTGAACCTTAGTCACTGTTCTAGCTGACCTCCACTCAGTACCCTGCCCTGAACCTTAGTCACTGTTCTAGCTGACCTCCACCCAGTACCCTGCCCTGAACCTTAGTCACTGTTCTAGCTGACCTCCACAAGGTACCCTGCCCTGAACCTTAGTCACTGTTCTAGCTGGCTTCCACCCAGTACCCTGCCCTAAACCTTAGTCACTGTTATAGCTGACGTCCACTCAGTACCCTGCCCTGAACCTTAGTCACTGTTCTAGCTGACCTCCACCCAGGACCCTGCCCTGAACCTTAGTCACTGTTCTAGCTGACCTCCACTCAGTACCTGGCCTGAACCTTAGTCACTGTTCTAGCTGACCTCCACCCAGTACCCTGCCCTGAACCTTAGTCACTGTTCGAGCTGGCTTCCACCCAGTACCCTGCCATAAACCTCAGACACTGTTCTAACTGGCCTCCACCCAGTACCATGTCCTGAACCTTAGTCGCTGTTCTAGCTGACCTCCACCTGGTACCCTGCCCTGAACCTTAGTCACTGTTCTAGCTGGCCTCCACCCAGTACCCTGCCCTGAACCTAAGTCACTGTTCTAGCTGGCCTCCACCCAGTACCCTGCCCTGAACCTTAGTCACGGTTCTAGCTGACCTCCACCATGTAACCTGCCCTGAACCTTAGTCACTGTTCTAGCTGACCTCCACTCAGTACCCTGCCCTGAACCTTAGTCACTGTTCTAGCTGACCTCCACCCAGTACCCTGCCCTGAACCTTAGTCACTGTTCTAGTTGACCTCCACCCAGTAACTTGCCCTGAACCTTCATCACTGTTCTAGCTGGCTTCCACCCAGTACCCTGCCATAAACCTCAGACACTGTTCTAACTGGCCTCCACCCAGTACCATGTCCTGAACCTTAGTCACTGTTCTAGCTGACCTCCACCCGGTACCTTGCCCTGAACCTTAGTCACTGTTCTAGCTGGCCTCCAACCAGTACCCTGTCCTGAACCCTAGTCCCTGTTCTAGCTGACCTCCACCTGGTACCATGCCCTGAACCTTAGTCACTGTTCTAGCTGACCTCCACCCAGTAGCCTGCCCTGAACCTTAGTCACTGTTGGCCTCCACCCAGTACCCTGCCCTGAACCTGAGTCACTGTTCTAGCTGGCCTCCATCCAGTAACTTGCCCTGAACCTTAGTCCCTGTTCTAGTTGACCTCCACCCAGTACCCTGCCCTGAACCTTAGTCACTGTTCTAGCTGACCTCCACCCAGTACCCTGCCCTGAACCTTAGTCACTGTTCTAGTTGACTTCCACCCAGTACCCTGCCCTGAACCTTAGTCACTGTTCTAGCTGATCTCCACCCAGTACCCTGCCCTGAACCTTAGTCACTGTTCTAGCTGACCTCCACCCAGTACCCTGCCCTGAACCTTAGACACTGTTCTAGTTGACCTCCACCCAGTAACTTGCCCTGAACCTTCATCCATGTTCTAGCTCGCTTCCACCCAGTACCCTGCCATAAACCTCAGACACTGTTCTAACTGGCCTCCACCCAGTACCATGTCCTGAACCTTAGTCACTGTTCTAGCTGACCTCCACCTGGTACCCTGCCCTGAACCTTAGTCACTGTTCTAGCTGACCTCCACCCAGTACCCTGCCCTGAACCTTAGTCACTGTTCTAGCTGACCTCCACAAGGTACCCTGCCCTGAACCTTAGTCACTGTTCTAGCTGACCTCCACCCAGTACCCTGCCCTAAACCTTAGTCACTGTTATAGCTGACGTCCACTCAGTACCCTGCCCTGAACCTTAGTCACTGTTCTAGCTGACCTCCACCCAGGACCCTGCCCTGAACCTTAATCACTGTTCTAGCTGACCTCCACTCAGTACCTGGCCTGAACCTTAGTCACTGTTCTAGCTGACCTCCACCCAGTACCCTGCCCTGAACCTTAGTCACTGTTCGAGCTGGCTTGCACCCAGTACCCTGCCATAAACCTCAGACACTGTTCTAGTTGACCTCCACCCAGTAACTTGCCCTGAACCTTCATCACTGTTCTAGCTGGCTTCCACCCAGTACCCTGCCATAAACCTCAGACACTGTTCTAACTGGCCTCCACCCAGTACCATGTCCTGAACCTTAGTCGCTGTTCTAGCTGACCTCCACCTGGTACCCTGCCCTGAACCTTAGTCACTGTTCTAGCTGAACTCCACCCAGTACCCTGCCCTGAACCTTAGTCACTGTTCTAGCTGGCCTCCACCCAGTACCCTGCCCTGAACCTTAGTCACTGTTCTAGCTGACCTCCACCATGTAACCTGCCCTGAACCTTAGTCACTGTTATAGCTGACCTCCACCCAGTACCCTGCCCTGAACCTTAGTCACTGTTCTAGCTGACCTCCACTCAGTACCCTGCCCTGAACCTTAGTCACTGTTCTAGCTGACCTCCACCCAGTACCCTGCCCTGAACCTTAGTCACTGTTCTAGCTGACCTCCACAAGGTACCCTGCCCTGAACCTTAGTCACTGTTCTAGCTGACCTCCACCCAGTACCCTGCCCTAAACCTTAGTCACTGTTATAGCTGACGTCCACTCAGTACCCTGCCCTGAACCTTAGTCACTGTTCTAGCTGACCTCCACCCAGGACCCTGCCCTGAACCTTAGTCACTGTTCTAGCTGACCTCCACTCAGTACCTGGCCTGAACCTTAGTCACTGTTCTAGCTGACCTCCACCCAGTACCCTGCCCTGAACCTTAGTCACTGTTCGAGCTGGCTTCCACACAGTACCCTGCCATAAACCTCAGACACTGTTCTAACTGGCCTCCACCCAGTACCATGTCCTGAACCTTAGTCGCTGTTCTAGCTGACCTCCACCTGGTACCCTGCCCTGAACCTTAGTCACTGTTCTAGCTGAACTCCACCCAGTACCCTGCCCTGAACCTTAGTCACTGTTCTAGCTGGCCTCCACCCAGTACCCTGCCCTGAACCTTAGTCACTGTTCTAGCTGACCTCCACCATGTAACCTGCCCTGAACCTTAGTCACTGTTCTAGCTGACCTCCACTCAGTACCCTGCCCTGAACCTTAGTCACTGTTCTAGCTGACCTCCACCCAGTACCCTGCCCTGAACCTTAGTCACTGTTCTAGCTGACCTCCACCCAGTACCCTGCCCTGAACCTTAGTCAATGTTCTAGTTGACCTCCACCCAGTAACTTGCCCTGAACCTTCATCACTGTTCTAGCTGGCTTCCACCCAGTACCCTGCCATAAACCTCAGACACTGTTCTAACTGGCCTCCACCCAGTACCATGTCCTGAACCTTAGTCACTGTTCTAGCTGACCTCCACCTGGTACCCTGCCCTGAACCTTAGTCACTGTTCTAGCTGACCTCCACCCAGTACCCTGCCCTGAACCTGAGTCACTGTTCTAGCTGGCCTCCACCCAGTAACTTGCCCTGAACCTTAGTCCCTGTTCTAGTTGACCTCCACCCAGTACCCTGCCCTGAACCTTAGTCACTGTTCTAGCTGACCTCCACCCAGTACCCTACCCTGAACCTTAGTCACTGTTCTAGTTGACTTCCACCCAGTACCCTGCTCTGAACCTTAGTCACTGTTCTAGCTGACCTCCACCCAGTACCCTGCCCTGAACCTTAGTCACTGTTCTAGCTGACCTCCACCCAGTACCCTGCCCTGAACCTTAGACACTGTTCTAGTTGACCTCCACCCAGGTACTTGCCCTGAACCTTCATCACTGTTCTAGCTGGCTTCCACCCAGTACCCTGCCATAAACCTCAGACACTGTTCTAACTGGCCTCCACCCAGTACCATGTCCTGAACCTTAGTCACTGTTCTAGCTGACCTCCACCTGGTACCCTGCCCTGAACCTTAGTCACTGTTCTAGCTGACCTCCACCCAGTACCCTGCCCTGAACCTTAGTCACTGTTCTAGCTGACCTCCACAAGGTACCCTGCCCTGAACCTTAGTCACTGTTCTAGCTGACCTCCACCCAGTACCCTGCCCTAAACCTTAGTCACTGTTATAGCTGACGTCCACTCAGTACCCTGCCCTGAACCTTAGTCACTGTTCTAGCTGACCTCCACCCAGGACCCTGCCCTGAACCTTAGTCACTGTTCTAACTGACCTCCACTCAGTACCTGGCCTGAACCTTAGTCACTGTTCTAGCTGACCTCCACCCAGTACCCTGCCCTGAACCTTAGTCACTGTTCGAGCTGGCTTGCACCCAGTACCCTGCCATAAACCTCAGACACTGTTCTAGTTGACCTCCACCCAGTAACTTGCCCTGAACCTTCATCACTGTTCTAGCTGGCTTCCACCCAGTACCCTGCCATAAACCTCAGACACTGTTCTAACTGGCCTCCACCCAGTACCATGTCCTGAACCTTAGTCACTGTTCTAGCTGACCTCCACCCAGTACCCTGCCCTGAACCTTAGTCACTGTTCGAGCTGGCTTGCACCCAGTACCCTGCCATAAACCTCAGACACTGTTCTAGTTGACCTCCACCCAGTAACTTGCCCTGAACCTTCATCACTGTTCTAGCTGGCTTCCACCCAGTACCCTGCCATAAACCTCAGACACTGTTCTAACTGGCCTCCACCCAGTACCATGTCCTGAACCTTAGTCGCTGTTCTAGCTGACCTCCACCCAGTACCCTGCCCTGAACCTTAGTCACTGTTCTAGCTGGCCTCCACCCAGTACCCTGCCCTGAACCTTAGTCACTGTTCTAGCTGACCTCCACCATGTAACCTGCCCTGAACCTTAGTCACTGTTATAGCTGACCTCCACCCAGTACCCTGCCCTGAACCTTAGTCACTGTTCTAGCTGACCTCAACTCAGTACCCTGCCCTGAACCTTAGTCACTGTTCTAGCTGACCTCCACCCAGTACCCTGCCCTGAACCTTAGTCACTGTTCTAGCTGACCTCCACAAGGTACCCTGCCCTGAACCTTAGTCACTGTTCTAGCTGACCTCCACCCAGTACCCTGCCCTAAACCTTAGTCACTGTTATAGCTGACGTCCACTCAGTACCCTGCCCTGAACCTTAGTCACTGTTCTAGCTGACCTCCACCCAGTACCCTGCCCTGAACCTTAGTCACTGTTCTAGCTGACCTCCACTCAGTACCTGGCCTGAACCTTAGTCACTGTTCTAGCTGACCTCCACCCAGTACCCTGCCCTGAACCTTAGTCACTGTTCGAGCTGGCTTCCACCCAGTACCCTGCCATAAACCTCAGACACTGTTCTAACTGGCCTCCACCCAGTACCATGTCCTGAACCTTAGTCGCTGTTCTAGCTGACCTCCACCTGGTACCCTGCCCTGAACCTTAGTCACTGTTCTAGCTGAACTCCACCCAGTACCCCTGCCCTGAACCTTAGTCACTGTTCTAGCTGGCCTCCACCCAGTACCCTGCCCTGAACCTTAGTCACTGTTCTAGCTGGCCTCCACCCAGGACCCTGCCCTGAACCTTAGTCACTGTTCTAGCTGACCTCCACTCAGTACCCTGCCCTGAACCTTAGTCACTGTTCTAGCTGACCTCCACCTGGTACCCTGCCCTGAACCTAAGTCACTGTTCTAGCTGTCCTCCACCCAGTACCCTGCCATAAACCTCAGACACTGTTCTAACTGGCCTCCACCCAGTACCATGTCCTGAACCTTAGTCACTGTTCTAGCTGACCTCCACCTGGTACCCTGCCCTGAACCTTAGTCACTGTTCTAGCTGACCTCCACCCAGTACCCTGCCCTGAACCTTAGTCACTGTTCTAGCTGACCTCCACAAGGTACCCTGCCCTGAACCTTAGTCACTGTTCTAGCTGACCTCCACCCAGTACCCTGCCCTAAACCTTAGTCACTGTTATAGCTGACGTCCACTCAGTACCCTGCCCTGAACCTTAGTCACTGTTCTAGCTGACCTCCACCCAGGACCCTGCCCTGAACCTTAGTCACTGTTCTAGCTGACCTCCACTCAGTACCTGGCCTGAACCTTAGTCACTGTTCTAGCTGACCTCCACCCAGTACCCTGCCCTGAACCTTAGTCACTGTTCGAGCTGGCTTGCACCCAGTACCCTGCCATAAACCTCAGACACTGTTCTAGTTGACCTCCACCCAGTAACTTGCCCTGAACCTTCATCACTGTTCTAGCTGGCTTCCACCCAGTACCCTGCCATAAACCTCAGACACTGTTCTAACTGGCCTCCACCCAGTACCATGTCCTGAACCTTAGTCGCTGTTCTAGCTGACCTCCACCTGGTACCCTGCCCTGAACCTTAGTCACTGTTCTAGCTGAACTCCACCCAGTACCCTGCCCTGAACCTTAGTCACTGTTCTAGCTGGCCTCCACCCAGTACCCTGCCCTGAACCTTAGTCACTGTTCTAGCTGACCTCCACCATGTAACCTGCCCTGAACCTTAGTCACTGTTATAGCTGACCTCCACCCAGTACCCTGCCCTGAACCTTAGTCACTGTTCTAGCTGACCTCCACTCAGTACCCTGCCCTGAACCTTAGTCACTGTTCTAGCTGACCTCCACCCAGTACCCTGCCCTGAACCTTAGTCACTGTTCTAGCTGACCTCCACAAGGTACCCTGCCCTGAACCTTAGTCACTGTTCTAGCTGACCTCCACCCAGTACCCTGCCCTAAACCTTAGTCACTGTTATAGCTGACGTCCACTCAGTACCCTGCCCTGAACCTTAGTCACTGTTCTAGCTGACCTCCACCCAGGACCCTGCCCTGAACCTTAGTCACTGTTCTAGCTGACCTCCACTCAGTACCTGGCCTGAACCTTAGTCACTGTTCTAGCTGACCTCCACCCAGTACCCTGCCCTGAACCTTAGTCACTGTTCGAGCTGGCTTCCACCCAGTACCCTGCCATAAACCTCAGACACTGTTCTAGTTGACCTCCACCCAGTAACTTGCCCTGAACCTTCATCACTGTTCGAGCTGGCTTCCACCCAGTACCCTGCCATAAACCTCAGACACTGTTCTAACTGGCCTCCACCCAGTACCATGTCCTGAACCTTAGTCGCTGTTCTAGCTGACCTCCACCTGGTACCCTGCCCTGAACCTTAGTCACTGTTCTAGCTGAACTCCACCCAGTACCCTGCCCTGAACCTTAGTCACTGTTCTAGCTGGCCTCCACCCAGTACCCTGCCCTGAACCTTAGTCACTGTTCTAGCTGACCTCCACCATGTAACCTGCCCTGAACCTTAGTCACTGTTATAGCTGACCTCCACCCAGTACCCTGCCCTGAACCTTAGCCACTGTTCTAGCTGACCTCCACCCAGTACCCTGCCCTGAACCTTAGTCACTGTTCTAGCTGACCTCCACTCAGTACCCTGCCCTGAACCTTAGTCACTGTTCTAGCTGACCTCCACCCAGGACCCTGCCCTGAACCTTAGTCACTGTTCTAGCTGACCTCCACTCAGTACCTGGCCTGAACCTTAGTCACTGTTCTAGCTGACCTCCACCCAGTACCCTGCCCTGAACCTTAGTCACTGTTCGAGCTGGCTTCCACCCAGTACCCTGCCATAAACCTCAGACATTGTTCTAGTTGACCTCCACCCAGTAACTTGCCCTGAACCTTCATCACTGTTCTAGCTGGCTTCCACCCAGTACCCTGCCATAAACCTCAGACACTGTTCTAACTGGCCTCCACCCAGTACCATGTCCTGAACCTTAGTCGCTGTTCTAGCTGACCTCCACCTGGTACCCGGCCCTGAACCTTAGTCACTGTTCTAGCTGAACTCCACCCAGTACCCTGCCCTGAACCTTAGTCACTGTTCTAGCTGGCCTCCACCCAGTACCCTGCCCTGAACCTTAGTCACTGTTCTAGCTGACCTCCACCATGTAACCTGCCCTGAACCTTAGTCACTGTTATAGCTGACCTCCACCCAGTACCCTGCCCTGAACCTTAGTCACTGTTCTAGCTGACCTCCACCCAGTACCCTGCCCTGAACCTTAGTCACTGTTCTAGCTGACCTCCACCAAGTACCCTGTCATGAATCTTAGTCACTGTTCTATTTGACCTCCACTCAGTACCCTGCCCTGAACCTTAGTCACTGTTCTAGCTGACCTCCACCCAGTACCCTGCCCTGAACCTTAGTCACTGTTCTAGCTGACCTCCACCCAGTACCCTGCCCTGAACCTTAGTCACTGTTCTAGCTGACCTCCACCCAGTACCCTGCCATGAATCTTAGTCACTGTTCTAGCTGACCTCCACTCAGTACCCTGCCCTGAACCTTAGTCACTGTTCTAGCTGACCTCTACCCAGTACCATGCCCTGAACCTTAATCACTGTTTGAGCTGGCCTCCACCCAGTACCCTGGCCTGAACCTTAGTCACTGTTCTAGCTGGCCTCCACCCAGTACCCTGCCCTGAACCTTAGTCACTGTTCTAGTTGACCTCCACCCAGGACCCTGTCCTGAACCTTAGTCACTGTTCTAGTTGACCTCCACTCAGTACCCTGCCCTGAACCTCAGACACTGTTCTAGCTGGCCTCCACCCAGTACCCTGCCCTGAACCTTAGTCACTGTTCTAGCTGACCTCCACCCAGTACCCTGCCCTGAACCTTATTCACTGTTCTAGCTGACCTCCACCTGGTACCCTGCCCTGAATCTTAGTCACTGTTCTAGCTGACCTCCACCCAGTACCCTGCCCTGAACCTTAGTCACTGTTCTAGCTGGCCTCCACCCAGTACCCTGCCCTGAACCTTAGTCACTGTTCTAGCTGACCTCCACCCAGTACCCTGCCCTGAACCTTAGTCACTGTTCTAGCTGACCTCTACCCAGTACCCTGCCCTGAACCTTAGTCACTGTTCGAGCTGGCCTCCACCCAGTACCCTGCCCTGAACCTTAGTCACTGTTCTAGCTGACCTCCACTCAGTACCCTGGCCTGAACCTTAGTCACTGTTCTAGCTGACCTCCACCCAGTACCCTGCCCTGAACCTTAGACACTGTTCTAGTTGACCTCCACCCAGTAACTTGCCCTGAACCTTAGTCACTGTTCTAGCTGGCTTCCACTCAGTACCCTGCCATAAACCCCAGACACTGTTCTAGCTGACCTCTACCCAGTACCCTGCCCTGAACCTTAGTCACTGTTCTAGCTGACCTCCACTCAGTACCCTGCCCTGAACCTTAGTCACTGTTCTAGCTGACCTCTACCCAGTACCCTGCCCTGAACCTTAGTCACTGTTCGAGCTGGCCTCCACCCAGTACCCGGCCCTGAACCTTAGTCACTGTTCTAGCTGACCTCCACTCAGTACCCTGGCCTGAACCTTAGTCACTGTTCTAGCTGACCTCCACCCAGTACCCTGCCCTGAACCTTAGACACTGTTCTAGTTGACCTCCACCCAGTAACTTGCCCTAAACCTTAGTCACTGTTCGAGCTGGCTTCCACTCAGTACCCTGCCATAAACCCCAGACACTGTTCTAGCTGGCCTCCACCCAGTACCATGTCCTGAACCTCAGACACTGTTCTAGCTGACCTCCACCCAGTACCTTGCCCTGAACCTTAGTCACTGTTCTAGTTGACCTCCACTCAGTACCCTGCCCTGAACCTCAGACACTGTTCTAGCTGGCCTCCACCCGCTACCCTGCCCTGAACCTTAGTCACTGTTCTAGCTGACCTCCACCCAGTACCCTGCCCTGAACCTTATTCACTGTTCTAGCTGACCTCCACCCGGTACCCTGCCCTGAACCTTAGTCACTGTTCTAGCTGACCTCCACCCAGTACCCTGCCCTGAACCTTAGTCACTGTTCTAGCTGACCTCCACCCAGTACCCTGCCCTGAACCTTATTCACTGTTCTAGCTGACCTCCACCCGGTACCCTGCCCTGAACCTTAGTCACTGTTCTAGCTGACCTCCACCCAGTACCCTGCCCTGAACCTTAGTCACTGTTCTAGCTGGCAGACATACAAGACCACTGATAATCTCCCTCGATCTGGGGCTCCACGCAAGATCTCACCCCGTGGGGTCAAAATGATCACAAGAACGGTGAGCAAAAATCCCAGAACCACACGGGGGGACCTAGTGAATGACCTGCAGAGAGCTGGGACCAAAGTAACAAAGCCTACCATCAGTAACACACTACGCCGCCAGGGACTCAAATCCTGCAGTGCCAGACGTGTCCCCCTGCTTAAGCCAGTACATGTCCAGGCCCGTCTGAAGTTTGCTAGAGAGCATTTGGATGATCCAGAAGAAGATTGGGAGAATGTCATATGGTCAGATGAAACCAAAATATAACTTTTTGGTAAAAACTCAACTCGTCGTGTTTGGAGGACAAAGAATGCTGAGTTGCGTCCAAAGAACACCATATCTACTGTGAAGCATGGGGGTGGAAACATCATGCTTTGGGGCTGTTTTTCTGCAAAGGGACCAGGACGACTGATCCGTGTAAAGGAAAGAATGAATGGGGCCATGTATCGTGAGATTTTGAGTGAAAACCTCCTTCCATCAGCAAGGGCATTGAAGATGAAATGTGGCTGGGTCTTTCAGTGTGACAATGATCCCAAACACACCGCCCGGGCAACGAAGGAGTGGCTTCGTAAGAAGCATTTCAAGGTCCTGGAGTGGCCTAGCCAGTCTCCAGATCTCAACCCTATAGAAAATCTTTGGAGGGAGTTGAAAGTCCATGTTGCCCAGCAACAGCCCCAAAACATCACTGCTCTAGAGGAGATCTGCATGGAGGAATGGGCCAAATACCAGCAACAGTGTGTGAAAACCTTGTGAAGACTTACAGAAAACGTTTGACCTCTGTCATTGCCAACAAAGGGTATATAACAAAGTATTGAGATAAACTTTTGTTATTGACCAAATAGTTATTTTCCACCATAATTTGCAAATAAATTCATTAAAAATCCTACAATGTTATTTTCTGGATTTTTTTTTCTAATTTTGTCTGTCATAGTTGAAGTGTACCTATGATGAAAATTACAGGCCTCTCTCATCTTTTTAAGTGGGAGAACTTGCACAATTGGTGGCTGACTAAATACTTTTTTGCCCCACTGTAAGAGACTGATGCCCTATGTACTATGTACATAGTCATTGAACACTGGTCACTTTAATAATGTTTACATATTGTTTCACCCACTTTATATGTATTTTGCTGGATTATGTGTGTAATTATTTTTTTATTGCTAGGTATTTCGGCACTGTTCGCTGAACCTGTGATAACATCTGCTAATCTGTGTACATGACGAATAAACTTTGATTTGATTTCTTGCTGGCCTAACGGCTGCCAAGAAAATGATTGTAGTACGATGGAAGCCTCAAAACTCACTCTTTATCCATCAATGTATACTCACTTTTTTGGTGTACAAAACATTAGGAAGACAAAGGAGAGGAGACAGGTTAAAGAAGGATTTTTAAGCCTTGTGTCAATTGAGACATGCATTGTGTGTGTGTTCCATTTAGGGTGAATGTGCAAGACAAAAGATTTAAGTGCCTTTCAACGGGGTATGGTAGTAGGTGTCAGGCACACTGGTTTGAATGTGTCAAGAACTGCAACTCTCTTGGGTCTTTCACACTCAACAGTTTCCCATGTGTATCAAGAATGGTCCACTACCTAAAGGACATCCAGCCAACGGCAGGCCAGTGGTCAAAAATAGGTAATTGATGAAAAAGGACAAAGGAGGCAGACACGAATTGTGCAGAGCAACAGACAGGCTACATTTAGTCAACTGACAGTCCATTACAACATTGTTGCTCAAAGACCCATAAAAGAAGGCACAACTTGTTGTATCTTGACATGAATTGGGTATGGCAGCCAACGACCTTACAGAGTTCCACTTATTTCAGCAAAAAACAAGAAACTGCAGTTGCAGTGGGCTAAGGAATGAAAACACTGGACAATGGAGAATTGGGAAAACATTGCCTGGTCTGATGAACCCCGGTTCCTGCTGTTTCACACTGATGGGAGGACCACGGTATGGAGAAAACCACATGAGTACATGCATCCATCATGCCATGTGTCAACATTGCAGGCTGGTGACGGTGGTGTGATGGTGTGGGGTGTGTTTTTATGCCACACATTGGGCCCCTTGATAAAAGTGGAGCAATGTTTGAATGCCACAGGATAGCTGAACATCATTGCCAATCAGGTGCATCCCTTCATCGCAGCAATGTATCCATCTGCAGATAAAAAAAATTCTGCAGGATAATGCCCAATGCCACAAGGCTAGGATTGTCCAGGAAAGGTTCCACGAACATGACAGTGAATTCAGCTTACTGCAGTGGCCTGCCCAGTCACCAGATCTCAATCCAATTGAGCATCTGAGGGATGAGATGGAACAAGCTATTTTCGGAGTAGAGATCCACTACCAGCCAACTCGACACAACTGTGGGAAGCATTGGAGTCAACATGGGCCAGCATCACTGTGGAATGCTTTTGACACCTTGTAGAGTCCATGCCCCAACAAATTGAGGCTGTTCTGAGGGAAAAAGGGGGTGTAACGCAATATTAGGAAGGGGTTCCTAATATTTTGTACAGTCAGTGTCTGTGATGCGTTCGTGGAGCTAAAGAAGATACTTTGAATGTGCTGCTTTGAGTTTTTATTTTTTATTTTTCTGGTCAATGTGTGTTGATTTCATTTGATCCCAAAAGTCCTCGGGAGGGATGGGGATGGGGGAGGGGAGTTGGAACCTAATTGTGTATGTATGTATTCATGTTTGCTGACAGTTATTATTACTAAATAATAAAACATTTGATCACAAAAGAAGTTCACACAGTACATGCATGAACACACACACGAACACACGTGTACACACATACACACATGTATGAACTCACATGAACATACACACGACAACACAAGTTAGACAGTACATGCAGTATACTGTATGTATGAACACACACACAGAAAAGTATGTGTTCTCACCTTTGATCTGGGAGTCATACTCATATAGACTCCCTCTCTGCATCCTCAGCTTTCCATGTGATGTCATCATGTCTGCCTAGTCCCTGACCTCTAACCCTGTCAATAGATCCTCCAGGTCTCCAATGTGAATCTGTCTAAGCAGATGAACATGAGAGAGAGAGAGAGAGAGAGAGAGAGAGAGAGAGAGAGAGAGAGAGAGAGAGAGAGAGAGAGAAATGGAGAGAGAGAGAGAGAGAGAGAGAAAGAAAGAGAGAGAGAGAGATGAAAAGAGAGAAAGAAAGAAAAAGATAGAGAGAAAGACAGAGAAAGAGGAAGCGAGAGAGAGATAAGGAGATTTGATTTGATTTGATTAGGATCTCCTTTAGTCCTCATTTGGACTAATCTTCCAAGAGTCCTTAAACATTCAAATACAATTTAAAATACAATCACATTTTCACCTACAACACACTGTTACAAACAGCAGACATAACACACTGCCATATTGACCAGATAAATACTCTGGCAGTCTGAAAAGGTAGATTGGTTCCTTCATCTACCATAGTCCTGCGCATCCGCATCGGGAGACGATGAGTAATCTGAATAATGAAGGTTATGAAGTGCTGTAGGGTTAGGGTTCACACACACACAAACACACGCACACACACACACACCCTGCCACATCCTGTGCTGCTAACAGACAGCTTCACCTTGCCTTTTAGAACCTCTTCCATGTTGCTTTCTATTAAAACTAACTGGCTAGCACATGCTAATCCACTGATAGCTAGCTGGAACATCAGTGGATAGGCTATAGATACTGTATATGATATGAAGAGTCTCAGATACGTCTGCTCCAATAGAAATCCCTGATCACGCTATTAAGTAGTGTGACACACACACACATTATGAAGCCTTGTCATGGCGATGTTGGCTAGCTGAGCTCATGCGCAGAAACATTTGATCATGTCAAATTGCCCAACTGTGCATGTGCACACACAATATATGAAACGAATGAACACACACACACACACACACACACACACACACCTAAACACATTCATCGGCACGATTTATATACACATCCACATACACACCATTAAGATATATAGACAAACACACACACACACAGACACACGGACACACTGAAAATTCTGCACTAACATTACATCATTAATAATCTAACCGTATTCCATCCATCATACATCAGCAAACGCAGGGTCAATGCAGTCATACACACACACACACACACACACACACACACACACACACACACACACACACACACACACACACACACACACACACACACACACACACACACACACACACACACACACACATGCACAGAAACAGCCTAATTTATGAATTGTTCATACATACACACAAACTCATACACACGCCTCTGTCATAGCTATGAATAAAGCAACCCATGACAGCCATACCTCACTGTGCAGTCCTGTGTTCTCTCGCTTCTTCTTCCTATCCTCTCTTCTCTTCCGCCTCTCTTCTCCTCCTCCCTCTCTCCTCTATCGCAGAGACCAGTGTGCGGATCAGACAGATTTTTCTCAGCTCAGTTCTCTCCTTTTCCTCCTCCCTCCTCCGTTTTCAAGCACATCCTCAAAACAGCCCTCCCTCAATCTCTTTTTTCTCCTCCCTCTATCAAACACAGCTCTCTTATATTTCCCTCTTTTTCTCCCTCTCTTTTACACACACAGCCCTCTTCTCTGTCCCCATCTCATTTTCATCCTCTCTGTCACATACATACTTAGCCCTCCTCCCTGTCTCCCTATCTCTCCCTCTCTCACACACACACAGCCCCCCCTTTCACACACACACACACACACACACACACACACACACACACACACAGAACTCTCTCTCTCTCTCTCAGTGAATTTCATAACCTAAGCCACACCCCCATCCTCTCCTCTTTCCTCCTCGAGGCCTACTAGAAATACCAGATACTGTCTTCCCCTCTCAGCCTCTCTCTCTCCCTCTCTCCATCTCCCTTTCCCTCACACCCTCCCTCCCTGTCTATATCGCCCTCCATCTCTCCCTCCCATTCTCTCGAACTCTCCCTCCATCTCCCTTTCTCTTTCTCAGCCATTAAATGTTTTTCTGACGACCTTGTATTGTTTAGCTTAATACAATCACCATCGAACAGCCCCTTGTCTCTCAACACACATGCATGCACGAAGCGCACACACACATACACTCACATTCATATATACACACAGATACACACAGTGTTGCTCACTGTCTCCTCTGCATCCTTCATCTCTGCTCAGTCACAGCGGATGTGGTGAGGAGAGAGAACGCTAGTTATAACACATATTTGATACAGAGTCATTTTCAACATATGTAGCCAACAATGGTTAATTGGCTGATTCAGATTCTCTATTGGCCCATTGCAGGGCAATTTGGTTTCAGCATAATAAAAACAGCAGACATTTATATTCAGAGAAAAAAATATACATAGGTTGCTATACCCCCCAAAAACGTTATACTTACAGAGAAAATAAATATGACATTTTCAATTATAAGGTTCATTAGTGCAAAGAACAGTGGCAGCAGTATCAAAAAACAGGTCACGACATAGACGAACACTGTATAGATGTGATATGCTTTTGATTCAATTCCAGAACAATAGCCTTTTTTGGCGTATTGGCACCACCGGGTGTATACGGAGGGAAACGCTAGCTATATTGGTATCTGAGGAAACTACAAATCACTATTGCAATGTGGAGAATGTAGTTATGTGATGTCGATGATAAACCCTCAATAAAACCACAACCGAATCCCCGAGACAGTTTTTGGCAGAGGAGGCTGGTGGGAGGAGTTATTGGAGGAGGGGCTCATTATAATGACTGGAAGAGAATGAATGGAACAGAGTCAAACGTGGTTTCCTTATGTTTGATACCATTCAATTTATTAAATTCCAGCCATTACAATGAGTTCTTCCTCCTATAGCTTCTCCCACCAGCCTCCTCTGGTTTGTGATATGTAGTCTTGGGGATTTGACTATAGCCAGGGTAAGATAAAGAGATTCTCTGGTACTTTTGTATTCTTTTTAGCCAGTAGTTCTGAAAGCAACGCTCACGAGCCAAAAGTGGTCCCTGAAAATTCCTTACTACTACACATGTCATTGCTCTCTCTCTCTCTTTGTGTGCATGATGTGCCTCTTGCTAGCTGTCACTCATATGGCGAGGGGCTGAAGCTCATTGGCTGAACTCGAATTGCTAGTGTGCTGGCTCAAGTTGGGGGAAAATGTAGAGAAAATGGCGCAGCACAGCTTCCAGAAAAACAGTCGCTTTCAAACTAGGGATATTGTGGCTAATTGAGGTAAAACAGTCATTCTGATCATAGATTATGCATGTATGAACTACACATTGACACATCCAGCTCAAAGCAGGAGCTTTCAAAAATACTTACTAGTCGCCAAAGTTCCAAAGCATGTCTTTAAGTTAATTTGGAGTGGTTCAGTGTGAGAGGGAGGTGATGATGATGGGTGTCACCAATGGCAGTGTGACTTTTGTGGCACAGGTTCACTTCCTGCCTCCTCCTGGGTGTAAAGGGGAAAGGGAACTGTTTTGTGTACATATGCTACATATTAATCTTGTTTGACGATTGGTGGTAAGGTAGTGACAACTGAGTAACCTGTGTGTGTGTGTGTGTGTGTGTGTGTGTGTGTGTGTGTGTGTGTGTGTGTGTGTGTGTGTGTGTGTGTGTGTGTGTGTGTGTGTGTGTGCTCGCACGCGCGCATAGCTGATATTGGTCTCTGACCATGTCATTTAGCTCATTTAAGGCATGTCCCTTTGGCCAATGACATGCTACGACCCTACGCTGCCTGATCAGACAGCTGACACCATGACATCCTGCCCCTGCACACACACACGTCTAAAAACCTCACCCCCCCCCCCCCCCCCCCCCCCCCCCTCCACACACTATTCAGACTAGCTCCCCCTTCCTGCCCTGAGGATATCCTGGGTTGCTCAGCCGTTTTGATTGACAGCTGTCACCCCCCATAAACACCTCACAGCAACCAGATTGGCACAACTGGGAGATGGGGGAAGGGACTGAAGGTTTCACTCTTGTGAATGAATATAGTCAAATACAGTAAAACAACATAAAGCAGTCAAATACAATAAAGAAAATGTATACAGTCAAGTACAGTAAATAAAAATGTATACAGTTAAGTACAGTAAACAAATGAATACAGTCAAATACAGTAAAAAAATGAATACAGTCAAATACAGTAAAAAAATGAATACAGTCAAATACAGTAAAAAAAAACAGCAACAAAAGAGTCCCATGATTGAAACTAAAGGAAGCCATAGATTTCACACACACATCGTCTGCTTGCATAACTCAATTCTCACACACACAAACCTAAAAAGAATGTTCGTAATAACTACCATGGACACTCACAGAATTACACAACAGACAGACAAGGCTTACTCAAACTCTAACCCCACCTGCTCACTTTCTTCTCTGGCTCACTAGCTAATATGGGAGTTTCAGATACAAGACAAACATTTATGGCAAAATTTTCCTTTGAGAGTCTTTTATTTTGAGTGACCAATCAGTGTAATAACAGTGTAATGATCCTTAACAAGATCGCAACACCTGGGTCCTCTGGGGATGGCCTATCGCCGAATGTATCAGTCTATTAGCCTACATCATTTGACAAATGAAGGATAGGCCTATTGTCGGTACTGTTTGTAGGCTAGCCTACACTGTGTGTACAAAACATTAAGAACACCTGCTCTTTCCATGACATAGACTGACCAGGTGAATCCAGGTGAAAGCTATGATCCCTTATTGAGGTCACTTGTTAAATCAGTGTAGATGAAGGGGGGGAGACATGTTAAATAAGGATTTTTAAGCCTTGAGACAATTGAGACATGGATTGTGTATGTGTGCCATTCAGAGGGTGAATGGACAAGACAGAATATTTAAGTGCCTTTCAACGGGGTATGGTAGTAGGTGTCAGGCACACTGGTTTGAACGTGTCAAGAACTGCAACACACCTGGGTCTTTCACGCTCAACAGTTTCCCATATGTATCAAGAATGGTCCACCACCCAAAGGACATCCAGCCAACTTGGCACAACCGTGTGACGCATTGAAGTCAACATAGGCCAGCATCCCCATGGAACGCTTTCGACACCTTGTAGAGTCCATGCCCCAACAAATTGAGGCTGTTCTGAGGGCAAAAGGAGGGGTACAAGTACAACTCAATATTACAAGGTGTTCTTCATGATTTGTACAGTGTATATTGTGCAGGGGCAGGGTCAACCAGGGGTTTTCTGGTAGCATGATTTGTCTGGTCATTTCTGGCTGTGTCCAGGAAGGTGACTCCATGCTGGTAAGGTGACGTGCTCCATTTTAGTTAAATCCATCCTACCAGTATATTCAGTCATTGGTCCTACCACGCTGACCCTGCAGACAGCCACTACGCATGCGCATCCACACTCTTTCAACCCCCCCAAGTCATCTGATACAACAAAACATTCCACTGATAGCCAATCCGCGACGCAGCCAAGGGACTGGCAAGAAAGGCCATAACAGCTACTGGCAAAATATTGACAGTTTCTCCGAAACTCGGGCTTAGTTTTTTTGTGACCTTGGCTGAGTAACACCAGTAAGGATCAGAAATATTTAGCGCCGAGCTAGGGTGTAGTGAAGTCGGGAGAAGAGGAGGCGACCGTCCGGACAGGAGAAAAACAAAGATGGCTGTGTAGTTAGAGAGTAGTCCCAGCGAACTGTCTGAACATATCTCTGCTTTTTCCAAAACTGACACTTCCCGGGGGCCGGTGGATAGTGAGCTGGCACAGGGGGAAAGACATTAACCGATCTGCCGAATCGGGCAGTTGCTGAACGTCCGCTCACGCGCTGGCACGACAAACGAAAGAGAATGGACAACACAAAAACATCTGACGGGGTGTTTTGTTATAGCTAGACAGCGGAGAGAACTGGAGTGTTTTGTGAGCTTGATACTTATAGCCTAGTAGCTAGCTGAATTTCGCTTATCTGCCAACATCGCTAAATATCCATCTACAAATCTACAAAACGATCATCAAATAACAATTTTGGATATTCCAGAACGTTACGCGAGGGTTCGTGTATCTAAATTCCAAGCGCGTTATTGCGTAACATTGCCTACGAACAGGCAAGCTATCTAGCTAGCCAACTTGCATTCCAGCTCTGATCGCTCGCTAGCAAACTGACCCTTAGCTGGGTGGCCTGGTTTCCCCCTGCCTAGCCTGTGACGTTAAACCTGCCAGCTAGGTAACATTTTGGTGACGGGTAGCTAGCTAACGCCTGACAATCACCACCACCCACCATGTCCTCGGTGGAAGAGCGGGGGGAGGTGGGCATCGCGGCCGCTCCAGGCTCCTCCTCAGGCGGCCTGGGGGTTGTGGCGGTGGGGGCAGCCCTGGAGGCAGTCGTCGGGGGGCCGTCTATGCAGGAGGAGGTGAGCATCCGGAGAGGAGAGGGACTCGGTCCCGAGTCGGATCCGGACGAGCCGCCGCCCAAGAAGCGGATGAGACTGCCGGAGGGAGAGTCGGGAAAGCTGGAAGAGAGGCTGTATTCAGTCCTGTGCTGCACTGTATGTCTAGACCTGCCCAAAGCCTCCGTTTATCAGGTAAATACTGTCACAAACACGCCTACACGCCTACTGACTTTGGCCCTCTTGTCAATGCTAGCTGACTTCGTATGAAGTAAGCCTAACTAACATGTATGTTAGCTAGCTAACTAGGCTGTCAGGCAAGAAGTGGGGGTTGAAGACAGTTTGTAGGCCTATTGAGCACCACCTGTCATGGACTGTAACGATAGGCGAAGAGTTGTAGGGCCCAGGGCCGCAGCCTAGCAGCTACGTTAACTCTGTAGCTAACTTGTTCAGGAGGGTTAGCCAGAGCTCAGCGCAGTGCAGAGAGATTATCTGATCTATAAATCATCTGGATGTAGATAGCTAGGTGTCTGAAATGGCTGCCGATTCTATTCAGATTAGCCAACAACAAGACATGAACAGATACAGATGTGTGCATCCCAGGCTGCCCCTTAGGAGTTAGGAATAGGCAAACCCCAACACATCAGCATGTAACACTGAATGAACTGCCTGCCTCACACCCAGTTTACACCTGTGTCATTACTGTGGTTTGGTACTGAGTAGTATGCCCTCAAATAACACCTGCTCTCCCCACTCCCAAAGACTGGTTTGAAAAGATGGCCATTCACAAACATACACACACCTGTGTGTTTCTCTATACTATGCATTTCTGTATAGCGTATGAACACTGATTTATAAAGACGACTATCCACAGTATGGACACACCTACATTAACCCTCTGTTCTATAGTGCACCAACGGTCACCTGATGTGTGCTGGCTGTTTTATCCACCTGCTGGCTGACTCTCGTCTGAAAGAAGAACAGGCCACGTGTCCTAACTGCAGGTCTGTACACACACAGTTTATAAATACAGTTGCATTGAGTGAGTGATTGACTGATTTACGTGACTCTGTTTTAAGTGTGAGATTAGTAACCGTGTCTCTATACAAATATAATTGAATTGACTGGCTGATTGATTACCCCCCCCCCCCCTCCCTTTAGGTGTGAGATCAGTAAGTCCCTGTGTTGTAGGAACCTGGCTGTAGAGAAGGCTGTGAGTGAGCTGCCCACAGACTGCCCCTTCTGTCTCAAACAGTTCCCTCGCTCTAGCCTAGAGAGGCACCAGAGAGAGGAGTGCCAAGACAGGTACACACCTCATTGGTACACACACACACTTTGTTTTTCTATCCTCGTGGGGACCTACAATGTATTTCCATTCCAAATCTTATTTTACCTAAACCCTACCCCTTACCCCCCCCTCTCCTCCTCCCACAAACACACACACAGAAACGTGGTTTGCTTAGGCCTTGGGGAGGGAGGGAGGGAGGGAGGGGGGGGGGGGGGTGAATGGGAAAATATGACTTGCTGCTCTTCTGAAAAGAAAACAGCTGATCTACTTACTGACCAAACTGATTACAGGGTGTGTGTGCGTGCCTGTTCTATTGTTGTTATGACGATCAGACGACCCTGGTGCAGGTGTTACTGACAGAACCAGCAGAAATTATACAGTCGGTCCCAAATCACTTCTTACCCCTCTGCCCTAACCCCTCCATGTTTGTAGATCTATAGGGTGATGGGTATAAGCAGTGCAGTGGTGGAGATTGTACCATATTCCTTCCACCTTACAGATCTGCAGAAACTAGGGGGTTGGACCAAGGGGGAAGGGTAGGAAGCGTTTTGGGACTGGATGATAGAGAGACAAAAACGAATTTGCTTATGGTCTTATTCCTCCTTATGATTGGCCCTAAACTCCCACCTCCTGATATGTTGCCAGGGTGACACAGTGTAAGTACAAGCGGATTGGCTGCCCGTGGAAGGGGCCGTTCCACGAGCTGCCGGCCCACGAGGAGGAGTGCTGCCACCCCACCAAGACTGGCACAGAGCTGATGGGCATCCTGGGGGAGATGGACCAGAGCCACCGCAGAGAACTAACTCTTTACAACTCTATATTCTCCCTGCTCTGTTACGAGAAGATTGGCTTCACAGGTAGGCTAGGTACACAGTACGCACTGTCTTACACACAGTACCTGACTACCAGGACAATTGTTCCTATCTGTCTTGAAGGACCAGTCACACACATAGAAAACATGGATCTCTCTAATTCATTCCTCCCCTCCCTCTCCCCTGCGCAGAGGTCCAGTTCAGGCCGTACCGCACAGATGACTTTATAACCCGTCTGTACTATGAGACTCCTCGTTTCACCGTGTTGAACCAAACCTGGGTTCTGAAGGCCAGGGTCAACGACTCTGAACGCAACCCTAACCTCTCCTGCAAACGCACCCTCTCCTTCCAGCTCATCCTCAAGAGCAAGGTACACACTCACTGAACTTATGCGCACACACTGACATACACACACTCTCTCACTAACCCTCCTCCTTTCTGTAGGTGAACTCCGCTATAGAGTGTTCCTTCCTGCTGTTGAAAGGTCCGTACGATGACGTGAGGATCAAGCCTGTGATCCACCACCACGCGTTCAGCAACGACACCAACGAGACAGACTACGTCCCCCTGCCCATCACCGACTCTGTGGAGTGTAACAAACTACTGGCTGCCAAAAACATCAACCTTCGACTCTTTATCTTCCAGATCCAGAAATAGACGGGGGGATAGAGGAAGGGGGGAGAGAGGACCGAGAGAGGGATAGAGGAAGGGGGGAGAGAAGACCGAGAGAGGGGTAGAGGAAGGGGGGAGAGAAGACCGAGAGAGGGGTAGAGGAAGGGGGGAGAGAAGACCGAGAGAGGGGTAGAGGAAGGGGGGAGAGAAGACCGAGAGAGGGGTAGAGGAAGGGGGGAGAGAAGACCGAGAGAGGGGTAGAGGAAGGGGGGAGAGAAGACCGAGAGAGGGGTAGAGGAAGGGGGGGAGAGAGAGAGAGCTTGTTCACCCCCTGAAGTTTGAGATTAAAGTGATACACCACTGAACCACTGATACCTCTTTACACACACACACACACACACACACACACACACACACACACACACACACACACCACTGGCTGACATATTTCTGAGAGTTATAGAACCCTAACTTGGGGTGCTTTCATTGTTGCTATGAAGACGAGGTGGTGTTGCCAGGGAAATTTGTCTGTTGAGACTGACATGGTTGTTCCTATGGAGACGGGGATGTTGCTAGGGGAGAGAGGGTGTTGTTGCTATGGACTCGGTGGTGACACCTGAGCCTAAGGTAGCACATGCAGTGTATTCGGAAAGTATTCAGACCCCTTTCCACATTTTGTTATGTTACAGCCTTATTCTAAAATAATTATTCTACACACAATACCCCATAATGACAAAGCAAAAACATGTTTATACATTTTATTATAAATAAAAACTTTAATAGCACATTTACATAAATATTCAGACCCTTTACTCAGTACTTTGTTGAAGCACCTTTGGCAGCGATTACACCCTTAAATCTTCTTGGGTATGACGCTACAAGCTTGGCACACCTGTATTTGGGGAGTTTCTCCCCATTCTCTGCAGATCATCTCAAGCTCTGGAGCAGGTTTTCATCAAGGATCTCTCTGTACTTTGCTCCGTTTATCTTTCCCTCGATCCTGACTAATCTCCCAATCCCTGCCACAGATGGTGCCAGGTTTCCTCCAGACGTGACTCTTGGCATTCAGGCCAAAGAGTTCAATTTTGGATTCATCGGACAAGAGAATCTTGTTTCTCATGGTCTGAGTACTTTAGGCAAATGGGCTGTTAGGTGCCTTTTCCTGAGGAGTGGCTTCTGTCTGGCCATTCTACCATAAAGGCCTGATTGGTGGAGGGCTACAGAGATGGCTGTCCTTCTGGAAGGTTCTCCCATATCCACAGAGGAACTCTGGAGCTCTGTCAGAGTGAACATCGGGTTCTTGGTCACCTCCCTGAACAAGGCCCTTCTCCCCCGAATGCTCAGTTTGGCTGGGCGGCCAGCTCTAGGAACAGTCTTGGTGGTTCCAAACTTCTTCCATTTAAGAATGGAGGCCACTGTATTCTTGGGGACCTTCAATGCTGCAGAAATGTTTTGGTACCCTTCCCCAGCTCTGTGCCTTGACACAATACTGTCTCGGAGCTCTACGGACAATTCCTTCCACCTCATGGCTTGGTTTTTGCTCTGAAATGCACTGTCAACTGTGGGAACTTATATAGACAGGTGTGTGCCTTTCCAAATCATGTCCAATCAAATGAATTTACCACAGGTGGACTCTAATCAAGTTGTAGAAACATCTCAAGGATGATCAATGGAAACAGGATGTACCTGAGCTCAGTTTTGAGTCTCATAGCAAAGGGTCTGAATATTTATGTAATAAGGTATTTAAAAAAAAAAATGTGCAAACATTTAAAAAAAACCTGTTTTCACTTTTGTTATTTTGGGGTATTGTGTGTAGATTGATGAGGACATTTTTTCCATTTAATCCATTTTAGAATAAGGACGTAACAAAATGTTTTAAAAAATCAATGGGTCTGAATACTTTCCGAATGCATTGTACCAACCAAAGCAGGATGGTCCGCGCGAGTGTGTGCGCGAGTGTGTGCGTGTTCCAAAGATGTGAATGTGAATTTTGAATTCTGTTGACCACTCAGTTAGTCTGTCCAATGGAGAGGTAAAGGGTGTATGTGTGTCTATGAGCCACCTGTATGCACACACACACTCACTTGCTCCCTGACCTGCTCCTAGTCTGTGTGTTTAGGACAGGTGTTAATTTTGTATCTGAGAGCAGCCAAGACCAGAGCCAAGATGGCTGTGTTTTGCCCTTTGACACACAGGAGAGGTGTTCTGCATGCTCCTTTTTAGTTAGTCCTTTCAACATTAGTTGTGATTTATATATTAACGTTATAAGCTAACTTATACCAATTCATATTTCCTTTTAACCCTGAATATTTAAATACCTGTGAACTTTTCCCTTTTAGTTAGTTTGTGTGTGTGTGTGTGTGTGTGTGTGTGTGTGTGTGTGTGTGTGTGTGTGTGTGTGTGTGTGTGTGTGTGTGTGTGTGTGTGTGTGTGTGTGTGTGTGTGTGTGTGTGTTGAGACAGATTAATTTTGGGCCCAAGTGAACACATCCCTATAAACACACTTACACACGTGAACTCCTTCCTCTGCTCTGGTTGGTCTGTACTAGAGACCTGCTAGAATTGGAGAACCCCAGCTTGCTCTGAGAGGGGAGGCCCAGCTAGTGTGACAGACTGGGTTTGAACCCAGTTTATCTGCGTGCCACGAGACTGTGTTGGTCCTCTGAGCTGAAGTGTAGGCATTAGCTTGGGGAGGTACCTCAAGTCTTCAAGTCTCAGATAAAGTTATTGGCGATGGGAGGGTGGTTCATCTCAGAGAGAGGGAAAATATAACCTGAAAGGTCCACCAGCTCAACCTTGTTCTAGAGGACTAGACCATGACTCCGGTTCTAAAGGGGGAGAACCCTCTGGGGCGGTGTGTGTGTGAGTGAGTGTGTGTATAGGGGGTGGGTGTGGTGCATTACTATGGCGACGTGTTTAGAGCGTTAGACTTACTTGAATGACGCTATGATGACGATTGACGTTACTAAAAGTAGAATCTACTGTGATAGATCAGGAGTAGAGACAGATCTATCTAGGTTGAGTATTTCTATAGATCTGTCTCACCTCCAGGCCTATCTAGGTCTTGTATTCTGTGTTTTAATGCTTTTTGTCTCTATACCAATAGACTCACTGACTCATCTCACTATGGCTGCCTTTTTATTAAACATCATGGAAACTGAAAAATACATTCCTCTCCTGTGAGTGAGTGTGTGTGTGTGCTTGCGCGTGTGTGAGAGTTATCCAAATTGTTAACTGCTGAAACTAGTCACAATGAGGATGATAACCCATTTGGTCGGTCACGTATACTAAGTTTTGCTTTGCTTACTTCAATACTGTGGTGTGTATTTTGTCCTTTTATGGAAATAGATGGCAGTGTTTGTGTTCCTGGGTCACTTCCTGGGCTATACTCACCAATGCCGACTGGCCACCTGTAGGGTGCCATAAAGCTAAATTGCCAAGCAGACAGCTCACATCCCTTTGCATTTTGAAAGACGGGGGGGGAGTGGAGTTGTGAGGTGTCTCCCCCACACTGACAGAAGCCAGGCAAAAAGTGTGTGTGTTTTATCAACTTGTGTTTGTCTCATCATTGACCATGTTGCATCAGTAAAGGTTTGTGTGTGTGTGAGAGAGTGAGTTAGTTAGTGATGGAGACCATGAGAGTGAGTGAGGGAGAGAAAGACAGCTAGATACTGAGCAGAAAGGGTGAACAAAAAAATTGCCACACGAAATGTCTTAATAGAGTGGTTTTGTCTTTTTTAAAACCTCACATCACCCTTTTCCTTTCTGCAAAAGGGACAGCAGTGGTTGTTATGGTAGTGGGTGTCCTCATCTACTACAGATGTACAGAGCCTACTGTCCCCCAACCACTAACTCCTCGATTGACCCTTCAGAGTGAAGACAAGACTTTGGAGACAGGACCACAAGAAAAGGTGTAAATATACTGAAATATATATATAAATGCAACATGCATCAATTTCACTGAGTTAGTTCATAGGGAAATCCCTCAATTGAAATAAATTCATTAGGCCCTAATCTAGGTATTTCACGACTGGAAATACAGACATGCATCTGTTGGTCACAGAGGTAGGGGCGTATATCAGAAAACCAGTCAGTATCTGGTATGACCACCATTTGCCTCATGCAGCGTGACACATCTCTTTCTCATAGAGTTGATCAGGCTGTTGATTGTGGCCTATGGAATGTTGTCCCACTCTTCAACAGCTGTGTGAAGTTGCTTGATATTGGCGGGAACTGGAAGACGCTGTCGTGCAAGTCGATCCTGAGCATCCCAAACATGCTCAATGGGTGACATGTCTGGTGAGTATGCAGGCTATGGAAGAACTGGGACATTTTCAGCTTCCAGGAATTGTGTAGAAATCCTTGCGACATGGGGCTATGCATTATCATGCTAAAAAAATGAGGTGATGGCTGCGGATTAATGGCACAAAAATGGGCCTTAGGATCTCAAATTGGCATCGATAAAATGCAATTGTGTTCGTTGTCCGTAGCTTATGCCTACCCATACCATAACCCCACCACCACCATGGGGCATTCTGTACACAATGTTGGCATTGGCAAACCGCTCACCAACACAATGCCATAAATGTGGTCTGCAGTTGTGATGCCGGTTGAACGTACTGCCAAATTCTCTAAAATGGCGTTGTTGGTGGCTTATGGTAGAGAAATTAGCATTACATTTCTGCAGTCATGTCAATTGCACGCTCCCTCAACTTGAGACATCTGTGGCATTGTGTTGTGTGACAACTGCACATTTTACAGTGGCCTTTTATTGTCCCCAGCACAAGGTACACCTGTGTAATGATAATGCTGTTTAATCAGCTTCTTGATATGCCACCTGTCAGATGGATGAATTATCTTGGCAAAGGAGAAAAGCTCACTAACAGGGATGTAAATAAATGTGTGCACAAAATTTGAGATATATGGAAAATATCTGGGATCTTTTACATGTTGCGTTTTATATTTTTTGATAAGTGTAAGACTATTGTTATAGATTGCTCTCTGTGAATTACATTCTGGATCTATCAAATGTAAAAAAAAAAAAAAAAAAAAACATCCGTTCAACAATTTAATAATTGTGATACAATCAATGGTAACAATGTCGGCAGTGTGTAGATTAGAAAATCAGATCAAATACTCAATGTGAAAGAGACCACAGTTGTTAGAAAGGTGACCTGTCAAATCAGCCACATCAGTTTATTCTGCTCAAACACTACAATACATATATAGAATCATTTCATATCCATACAAAACTCAACTGGAGTATATCAATTATGCTTTTAAATCAGTACAGTACCTCTGATACAGCTTTGGCACAATACATTGTCTGTGGTATACTGTGTGTGTGTGTGTGTGTGTGTGTGTGTGTGTGTAACAGTTTGAACACTGGTTGCATCTCAATCTGAACACAGTCCAGTGGGGTTGTGCAAGTAGAGGTGGGGGGGAAGGGAGGTCAAGTGTGTATATGTGTGGGGGTTATGTAAGTTTAGGTTAGGTGGGGGCGTGTGTGTGTCAGTATTTGCCCGCCCACCCCTGGCTGCTGATGTTGCTACAGCTGGAGGCATGGCAGCCGGTGTGTAGAGGGGGAGGGGGTATGGGACCAGGGGGACAGGTTGGAGATACCATGCAGCAGTAACCCCCCTCACCCCGCGACATGAGACCAGTCTGGGGGTACGATACCCCCACACCACCCTGCTGGAGAAAGAGAGGGAGAGATTCAATTTAGGCACAGATTTGATTAGTAGCCTGACAACACTGCAACTTTAATTCAACACTGAGGAATTACTGTGGCCAGTTTATTAGGTACACCCATCTAGTACCAGGTCGGACCCCCTTTGCCTCCAGAACAGCCGGAATTCTTCAGGGCATGGAAATGTTGCTTATTTGGTATAATATATGCCATTTAGCAGATGCTTTTATCCAAAGCGACTTACAGTCATGCGTGCATACATTTTACATTCCCCACACCATTACACCACCGCCACCAGCCTGTACCGTTGACACCAGGCAGGATGGGTCCATGGACTCATGCTGCTTACGCCAAATCCTGACTGCAATTGGCATGACGCAACAGAAACCAGTTGGTGATTGCGTGACCACTTGAGCCGGCTCTTCTTGATTTTAGCTGATAGTAGTACCAGGTGTGATCGTCTGTTGCAATAGCCAATCCGTGACAAGGTCCGACAAGTGCGTTCCGAGGTGCCGTTTTACCGACCACTGTTGTACTCTCATCAAGGAGCTGTTTTCGCCCACAGAACTGCCGCTGACTGGATGTTTCTGTTTGTGGCACCATTCTCTGTAAACCCTAGATACTGTCAAACGTGAAACGCCCAGGAGTCCAGCTGTTTCTGAGATACTGAAACCGGTGCGCCTGGCACCGACGATAATACCATGCTCAAAATCACTTGGGCCACATGTTTTGCCCATTCTAACGTTCAATCAAACAGGAACTGAATGCTTCGATGCCTGTCTGCCTGCTTTATATAGCAAGACACAGCTACGTGACTCACTGTAGGAGCTCACCATTTCCGTGAACAGGGTGGTGTACCTAATACAATGGCCACGAGTATATGACACTGTGGTTGTCATAGTTACCTGTGTTACACCACATGGGTGGGAGGAGCCAGGTGGATAAGAACCCAGCAATCTTTGGGCTTGGCTCTGAGGCAGCTGCAAACCCATCATCCCCTGGTAACTTTGCTGCTGATTGGCTACGACAGGAGAGTAACCTACAAATACACACAGAGACAGATAAACGCCCAGCAGATTATTCATAAAACATCAATCAATTGCTTGTTTGTTTAAAGCTAATTCAAAGCTGTATCATTTGCTGTAATATCTGACAAATGGAGGACTAGCAGCAAATCAGGATCTCTCTGTAGAGTAGAAGCAGCAGGAAAAGAGACCGGTTCACTGTGAGACCTCAGACTACATCTCTTACAGTGTAACGGCCCCCCTCCCTACTGCCAGACACACACACACACACACACACGTGTACCTGTAGGCTGTATGGCCTGGGTAGGTGTGGCAGGTCTTTGGGGTGCTGGGGTAGGATACTGAGTAGTAGAGTAGTAATACACAGGCACCTACAGTACAGAGTTCAACATCATGTCAACACATGGGATTATTCTGTTCTATCATTCTACCATTCTATGCTACCATTCTATTATGATTGTGTTGTGTTATTCCTACCTGGGTTGGAGGGGGTTGGCAGTAGCTGGGGGGGTTGTGAGGAGGGGGAGGGGCGGTATAGACATAACTCTGTGTGGGAGAGGCTAAGGGAGGGTATAGAGACAGAGCTTCCCCCAATGGCTGACAGCTCACAGTCATGTGACCAAACTGGGACGACAGGTCCTCGCTCTGAGGACCACAGAGAGCACGTTAACAAAGACACGCAGACAGACACAATACATTTATATTGTTCATGCATACACTGTTATATCCACAAAAACATACATGCATGAAAAAACTTAGTACCGTAGAGTATTGCAACTGCTGGGGAGGGTAAGAGACGGACGAATATTGAACCACCTGAGAGAGAGAGAAAGCGTTGTTATTGCCAGTCTTCTATTACAAAAACGGGCTCTGTTTATTGCTATTATCGACACGGCTGGAACACAATTTTGCCAATCGGGTTGCGTGGCCAGGACTGTTTATACATTTAGTATAACTAATGAATAGGTAGATTATTGTATTTGTATACAAATTCTATTTGGTTACTGTGCAATCAGTGTTGTACCTGAGGGACTGTGTGGCCAGCCATTGGCTGCTGCGGCAGAGGGGCCTGCTGCTGAGGCTGGCTTCTTGTTGGCTGCTGGGGATCGGGGGGATTGTAGATGGCAGGAGTTCCGTCTGGGTTCAAGAAGGGCTGGCCTGGGGTTAGAGGTCAAGGTTAAACTCACAATTCCCTTTTCACATATACATGTATGTGTGCATGTACAGTGGGGCAAAACAGTATTTAGTCAGCCACCAATTGTGCAAGTTCTCCCACTTAAAAAGATGAGAGAGGCCTGTAATTTTCATCATAGGTACACTTCAACTATGACAGACAAAATTAGGGGGAAAAAATCCTGAAAATCACATTGTAGGATTTTTTATGAATTTATTTGCAAATTATGGTGGAAAATAAGTATTTGGTCACCTACAAACAAGCAAGATTTCTGGCTCTCACAAACCTGTAACTTCTTCTTTAAGAGGCTCCTCTGTCCTCCACTCGTTACCTGTATTAATGGCACCTGTTTGAACTTGTTATCAGTATAAAAGACACCTGTCCACAACCTCAAACAGTCACACTCCAAACTCCACGATGGCCAAGACCAAAGAGCTGTCAAAGGACACCAGAAACAAAATTGTAGACCTGCACCAGGCTGGGAAGACTGAATCTGCAATAGGTAAGCAGCTTGGTTTGAAGAAATCAACTGTGGGAGCAATTATTAGGAAATGGAAGACATACAAGACCACTGATAATCTCCCTCGATCTGGGGCTCCACGCAAGATCTCACCCCGTGGGGTCAAAATGATCACAAGAACGGTGAGCAAAAATCCCAGAACCACACGGGGGGACCTAGTGAATGACCTACAGAGAGCTGGGACCAAAGTAACAAAGCCTACCATCAGTAACACACTACGCCGCCAGGGACTCAAATCCTGCAGTGCCAGACGTGTCCCCCTGCTTAAGCCAGTACATGTCCAGGCCCGTCTGAAGTTTGCTAGAGAGCATTTGGATGATCCAGAAGAAGATTGGGAGAATGTCATATGGTCAGATGAAACCAAAATATAACTTTTTGGTAAAAACTCAACTCGTCGTGTTTGGAGGACAAAGAATGCTGAGTTGCATCCAAAGAACACCATATCTACTGTGAAGCATGGGGGTGGAAACATCATGCTTTGGGGCTGTTTTTCTGCAAAGGGACCAGGACGACTGATCCGTGTAAAGGAAAGAATGAATGGGGCCATGTATCGTGAGATTTTGAGTGAAAACCTCCTTCCATCAGCAAGGGCATTGAAGATGAAACGTGGCTGGGTCTTTCAGCATGACAATGATCCCAAACACACCGCCCGGGCAACGAAGGAGTGGCTTCGTAAAAAGCATTTCAAGGTCCTGGAGTGGCCTAGCCAGTCTCCAGATCTCAACCCCATAGAAAATCTTTGGAGGGAGTTGAAAGTCTGTGTTGCCCAGCAACAGCCCCAAAACATCACTGCTCTAGAGGAGATCTGCATGGAGGAATGGCCCAAAATACCAGCAACAGTGTGTGAAAACCTTGTGAAGACTTACAGAAAACGTTTGACCTCTGTCATTGCCAACAAAGGGTATATAACAAAGTATTGAGATAAACTTTTGTTATTGACCAAATACTTATTTTCCACCATAATTTGCAAATAAATTTATAAAAAATCCTACAATGTGATTTTCTGGATTTTTTTTCCTCATTTTGTCTGTCATAGTTGAAGTGTACCTATGATGAAAATTACAGGCCTCTCATCTTTTTAAGTGGGAGAACTTGCACAATTGGTGGCTGACTAAATACTTTTTTGCCCCACTGTATGTATGTGTTTGTGTGTACCTGTATGTGGGTTCAGTAATATACTTCCTGGTGGAATCCCGTTCTCCATGGGCACCGTGAGGTAGTTGGAGCCTGTGGTGGGGGCATGGTCATCTGGGAGAGACAGATGAGGAGGTAAAGGGAGAAAGGAGGAGAGAAGGTGGGAAAGGGAGAGAGGAGGAGAGAAGGTAGGAAAGGGAGAGAGGAGGAGAGAAGGTGGGAAAGGGAGAGAGGAGGAGAGAAGGTGGGAAAGGGAGAGAGGAGGAGAGAAGGTGGGAAAGGGAGAGAGGAGGAGAGAAGGTGGGAAAGGGAGAGAGGAGGAGAGAAGGTGGGAAAGGGAGAGAGGAGGAGAGAAGGTGGGAAAGGGAGAGAGGAGGAGAGAAGGTGGGAAAGGGAGAGAGGAGGAGAGAAGGTGGGAAAGGGAGAGAGGAGGAGAGAAGGTGGGAAAGGGAGAGAGGGGGAGAGAAGGTGGGAAAGGGAGAGAGGAGGAGAGAAGGTGGGAAAGGGAGAGAAGGTAGACATTAAAGTACATGGAAAAGGATCAGGATCATAGTTCAATTCAATTAGATTGTCTTCTCTACCTCGTGCATCCCAGCTGTGATTGACTGGTCGGGCCTTCGGGGCGGGGTTTGGCCTCTGATAGGCAGAGTCTGAGTCTGTGCTGCTCCAGGGTCGGGGGTCGTTGCTATAGCGACCTGAGTCAGTGCTGCTCCAGTTACTATAGCGACTGTAGTCAGTCTCCGTGCTGCTCTGTCGGCTTGAGCCCGAGTTACCCCTGGTACCCCTGAAGGAAACACAAACCAGCAACTGATTTAGACTAGTAAACTGGTCATTAAAGGCCCGGTAGTGTGTTCAGCTAAACGCTACTGGTACGGTCAAGATTCAGTACCACTCAGCCACCAGTCGAGAGCACACTCACCTAAAGAGCTGCCTTCTCTGGGTCGCAGCATGGGGGCTACCATCCTCTATAGACCTGCAATAACAACACACAATAATCAGTTATTCATCACAATGTTATTACAACCGTCCATTGGGGAACATAAAAAAAACTTCAACCCAACTTTATTTACGTCTAACATAAAAACAATATTACCTGGTCTCCTGGGGACAGGCAGGCTGTGGAAGACAGAAGAAAGAATAAGATATGAGAGAGAGTGTGTGTGTGTGTGTGTGTGTGTGTGTACCTCCTGGTTGAATATCCTTTCTCTAGCTCTCTGGTACTCCTCCTCTCTCTCTTCCATTGATTTGCTCCGCCTCTCCTCGCGTAGTGGGTGGAGCCTCGCCTGGTGGGGGCAGGATAAGAACACAACATCTCAAAATCTGGAACTCTGACAAGAACCTCTAAAAGCTGTCCAAATATGCAAGCTGGTATAGTGCTTACATGCTACTAAGAAGACAGACAGACAGACAGACAGACAGACAGACAGACAGACAGACAGACAGACAGACAGACAGACAGACAGACAGACAGAGAGAGAGAGAGAGACAGAGAGAGACAGAGAGAGACAGAGAGAGACAGAGAGAGACAGACAGAGCGCTACCTGGTTTTCTTCAGCGTTGTCTCTCTTCAGTATGGTTCTCCACTGAGTCTCCTCTCCTCTCTCCTCCTGGACATAGTCCATAAACCTCTGCTCTGGTCTACACACATACAGAAATATAGAATAATACAACAACAATAAGATGTCCTTAAGCAGACACTTTTATGTTCAAAGCGGGAATCAAACCCACGAGCCTGTTGTTGCAAGCGTACTGATATACCACAGAGAAGAGTTACGTACATGCGTGTGTTACTGGTGCTATTGATGATGACAGATTTGCCAGTCTGGTCCACATTGTGTTCCATGCCAAAGTAGGCTGCTACCCGGTGGACCAACATACGATGGTAGGAAGACATGTGAGGGAATTTCTTATAGGGACTGAGAGAGGGAGAGAGAAGAAGATGGGAGGGGATGACAGTCCTGCTTAGACAACACATTGAAGTAAATACAGTAAATCATATTTGCATTAAAAACAAATTATGGCCACACACACATACCCGTTGTCTGTGATGAAGTCGATCATGTCCTGCTCCAGTTTCAACAGCATCATCCTGTCCCTGAAAGATGACAACACCATGACATCATATTATTACCATGACATCATTGCCAGCTAAGCAGTTACACACACACACACACACACAGTTTTTTGTACCTGGGGTTGCTGTTCAGGGTGGTGATGATAAACTGGTGCAGGTCGATCCCAGTAGAGTCTGTGTATTCCTGACTGGTGTCTGAGATAATTAGCGTGGGCACGTTTGGCTCTTTGCGCTGCTCTTCCTCCTCGTTGTCATGGCAACCTGGCAGCATGGTGACTTCAACAGAGCTCTAAAACATCAAACATCACATGATGTGTGTGTGTGTTGTGCGTGCGTACGTGTTTTGTGTCTGTGTGTGTGTGTGTGTTATGAGAGTGTGTGTTGTGCGTGCGTGTTATGTGTGTGTGTGTTACCTGGCTGTCTTGGGTGGTGTCAGGAGGGGATGGTGGGAATGACTCCTCACACACAGCCATGCTCCTCACCAACCTGCCTTTGGCCTGAAACAAGCAACAACATTAACCAATGAAATAGCCTCAGAAGTGCAAACCCTGCCCACCCGGGGCTAAATCAACTCTGACACAGCGTACATACACAACAGTGATATATATGGCTCTACGTAGGTGTGTGACAGAAACAGAGTCTACCTTGGTTCTCTTCCTGGCTGGTTGCCCCTGGTTACTGACGGGTTTCTGTGGGACAAAATGTGACAAATCATCACAGAGTGACATCACATGGCATTCCTCAGGGCCACCAGTCATGTCACCTATCTGATCTATAATAACAACACCTCATTCAGTCGCAAGTCTTACCTGCTGCTCCACCTTTCTGTTGTCATGGTGACACTCATCCTCTGTGGCAAGGGGGGGTGAGGATGGCAGAGCGGAGGGGCATAACTCGTTACATGACCTCAGCCCTGAGGATTCTGGGACGATCGCTTCAGACATCCTCTCTGAAAACTACAAAACACACACGTCAGTTACTGATATAAACACACACACACCTACTTAATGTCACTTGCAGATCCCATAGAACGTCTTTTACATATGCTGCCTCTCTCTCTGACCTCCTTCCCCCTGTACAACACACTCCATGGCTGCCTGGTTGGGTCTAAGGGTGTATGCATGAGCGTGTGTGTACATAGTAATGTGTGTGCGCAGTGAGTGTATGCGTAACATGTGTATTCTTAGGCTTTTCTTAGTAACAGCAGCTGTGAGAGACATCATCCGATCTGCCGGCAGCAATATTCCCAGAATTCCGAGCTGAGCTCCTGATCCCACTGGTGGGAAAAACCACATTCCGGCCAGCGCTCCAACCCCTTGGACAGGAACACTTATTCCTGTAACACCACAGTGTCATAGGGAACACGTATTCCTGTAAAACCACAGGGTCATAGAGGACACTTATTCCTGTAACACCACGGGGTCATAGGGAACACTTATTCCTGTAAAACCACAGTGTCATAGGGAACACTTATTCCTGTAACACCACAGGGTCATAGAGGACACTTATTCCTGTAACACCACAGGGTCATAGGGAACACTTATTCCTGTAACACCACAGGGTCATAGGGGACACTTATTCCTGTAACACCACAGGGTCATAGAGGACACTTATTCCTGTAACACCACAGTGTCATAGGGAACACTTATTCCTGTAACACCACAGGGTCATAGGGAACACTTATTCCTGTAACACCACAGGGTCATAGGGGACACTTATTCCTGTAACACCACAGGGTCATAGAGGACACTTATTCCTGTAACACCACAGGGTCATAGGGAACACTTATTCCTGTAACACCACAGGGTCATAGGGGACACTTACTCCTGTAACACCAGTGTCGTAGGGGTGATTTATATATGGAACACCACCCTATTAGAGTTATGATTACTAATGTTGCGTCTAAAGCAGTTTGTCTAATAGATAGTTTGGGCAGACGCGGTCTGCGTTTCAAATGGCACCCATTTCCTTATGTAGTGTCTGGTCCAAAGTAGTGCACTGCATAGGGAATAGAGGTGCCATTTGGGACACAGCCATGGCTACAAAGAAAGTGTCTTACATAGATCCAGAAAGAGGGGTAAAGAGATTTAGGGATACGGACAGAGAGAGATGGGAGAGAGAACGGATACAGAAAAAGATGGGGAGACGCAGTGATGAAAAGAGAGAGAGATCAGAGAGAAAGCTCAGAAAGAGGGATGGAAAAGAGGGTAGGGAAAGTGTAGAATCAGCAGGAAGAGGAGAGTGGAGCATATGGCTGCTGGGTTGAACTGATCACCGTGGTAACAAAGCTTTATGGGAGGCTTTAAGGAGGAGAGGATAGTTTTAGCTGAACACTGCAGAAACTGTGACACGCTTGTTGGAGTGTGACAGATGGAGTCGGGACACGGGGACCTGTGTCTGTGTGTTTAGGCCCGTGCACCATCATTCATCTGCTGATCCAAATGCCCCTGAGCCCGAGGAGAGAAAAGGTTAGTTACCAGTTCTTCACCTGCAGAAAAAAGTGGTTTTGCACACCATATCGAGTAGCCTACTAAACTATACTGAACAAAAATATAAACGCAACAATTTCAATTTTTTTACTGACTTACAGTTCATATAAGGAAATCAGTCAATTGAAATAAATGAGGCCCTAATCTATGAATTTCACATGACTGGGCAGGGGCACAGCTATGGGAGGGCATAGACCCACCCACTTTGGAGCCAGGCCCAGCCAATCTGAGTTTTTTTCCCCACAAATGGGCTTTATTACAGACAGAAATATTCCTCAGTTTCATCAGCTGTCCGGGTGGCTGGTCTCAGACTAAGCCGGATGTGGAGGTCCTGGGCTGGCGTGGTTACACGTGGTTGGTGGTTGTGAGGCTGGTTGGACACACTGCCAAATACTTCTAAAATGATGTTGGATGGCAGCTTATGGTAGAGAAATGAACATTCAATTCTCTGGCAACAGCTCTGGTGGACCTTCCTGCAGTCAGCATGCCATTTGCACGCTCCCGCAAAACTTGAGACAATTGTGGCATTGTTGTGTGGCAAAACTGAACATTTTAGAGTGGCCTTTTATTGTCCCCAGCACAAGGTGGACCTGTGTAATGATCATGCCGTTTAATCAGCTTCTTGATATGCCACACCTGTAAGGGGGATGGATTATCATGGCAATGGAGAAATGCTCACTAACAGCGACGTAAACAAATTTATGCACAACATTTGAGAGAAATAAGTATGGAACATTTCGGGGATCTTTTATTTCAGCTCATGAAACATGGGACCAACACTACATGTTGAATTAATATTTTTGTTCAATGTAGTTCTGGGTGGAAAAAGTTTTTAAAAATCTGGTTAACGTTGTGTCCGACCTTGTACGGCCAACCCGAGACTGGAACCTTACAGCAACAACAACACTTGGTACCTGCAGTCGGCTAACCACTGGTCAACCAGAGTGGTGACGGGGCCACACGTGTACGTACAGTGCACTCAAAGTATTCAGGCCCCTTGACTTTTTACACATTTTTATTACATTACAGCCTTATTCTAAAATCATTTTTTTCTTCATTAGTGTACACACAATACTCCATAATGACAAAGCACAAACAGGTTTTTAGAATTTTTTTCAAATGTCAAAAAATAAACGTAAATATCACAATTACATAAGTATTCAGACCCTTTACTCAGTACTTTGTTGAAACACCTTTGGCAGCAATTACAACCTTGAGTCTTCTTGGGTATGACGCTACAAGCCTGGCACACCTGTGTTTGGGGAGTTTCTCCCATTCTTCTCTGCAGATCGTCTCAAGCTCTGTCAGGTTGGATGGGGAGCGTCGCTGCACAGCTATTTTCAGGTCTCTCCAGAGATGTTCGGTCGGGTTCAAGTCCGGGCTCTGGCTGGGCCACTCAAGGACATTCAGAGATGTGTCCCGAAGCCACTCCTGTGTTGTCTTGGCTGTGTGCTTAGGGTTGTTATCCTGTTGGAAGGTGAACCTTCGCCCCAGTCTGAGGTCCTGAGCGCTCTGGAGCAGGTTTTAATCAAGGATCTCTCTGTACTTTGCTCCGTTCATCTTTCCCTCGATCCTGACTAGTCTCCCGGTCCCTGCCACTGAAAAACAGCCCAGCACAGCATGATGCTGCCACCACCATGCTTCCCCGTAGGGATGGTGTCAGGTTTCCTCCAGACTTGACACTTGGCATTCAGGCCAAAGAGTTCAATCTTGGTTTCATAAGACCTTCCTAGAGGCAGCTCTAGGAAGAATCTTGGTAGTTTCAAACTTCTCCCATTTAAGAATGATGGAGGCCACTGTGTTCTTGGGGACCTTCAATGCTGCAGAAATGTTTTGGTACCCTTCCCCAGATCTGTGCCTTGACACAATACTGTCTCGGCGCTCTACAGACAATTCCGTCGACCTCATTGCTTGGTTTTTGCTCTGATTGTGGGAACTTATATAGACAGGTGTGTGCCTTTCCAAATAATGTTCAATCAATTGAATTTACCACAGGTGGACTCCAATCAAGTTGTAGAAACATCTCAAGGACGATCAATGGAAACAGGATGTACCTGAGCTCAATTTCTAGTGTCATAGCAAAGGGTCTGAACACTTATGTAAATAAGGTATTTGTTTTTTATTTGTAATACATTTGCAAACATTTCAAAAAACTTGTTTTCGCTTTGTCATTATGAGGTATTGAGTGTAGATTGATGAGGGAAAAAATGTATTTAATCCATTTTAGATTAAGGCTGTTACGTAACAAAATGTGGAAAAAGTCAAGGGGTCTGAATACTTTATGAATGCACTGTATGTGTATGTGTGTATCATATTTCTCTGTAGAATCCACTTGACCCACTGAGACAGAGCTGATATAACCATAGTGGCCAGTCAAGCTACTATTCAGGGTGTGTGTGTGTGGCATTCCTGTGCCCTGGCTGAGCTAAGACACATGATATTTTTACCCCTATAGACCTCCTGCTCACAACCTTCATTGGGCTGTCAACTAAACCTCTCTCTCCTTACCCCCCCCCCCCCCCCCCCCTAACTCTCTCCCTCTGTCTTCCTCTCTCTTTCGCTCTCTCCCTATCTGTCTCTCTACTTCCCCCTCTCACGCTCCTTTTCTTTATTTTTTTCTCTCTCTGGGAGGACAGGAGCACACACCGTCACTGCCAGTTCACCACGTATTTCAGTTGCTGTTTGACCTAATTATTCCTCTGGTAAACCGAGAAGGTAGCCTGCGTACAGGGCCCATTCAGCAAAACTTGTCCAAATAAATGAATTGTCAAGGACAAAATCAGTATCTGGTGTTTGTGGACATTTAGCACACATTTAGTAACAACATCTGACTGACCATGTGGACTTGTCTGTCAGCCCTCAGTATGAAAATAGGTAAAGCCATTTGGCCGGGGGATGACTAACCCATGGACATAGGTTTATCTATAAAAACTGCAACAACCCGAAGGCGAAGACACAGCACAACTCGATAGCACAGCGACATAAACAACAATAACAACATCATCCTCATCATCACCCACAACAACAACATCAACAGCCACTTCAGTAAACAGTGGGAGTGTGTTTATTTTACCTCGCGGGAGATGATTCGTAAACCAGGAGCTCCTCGAGCGCTGTGTCCGTGTCAAATCTCTCCTCAGACGCTCGGGTCGGCTCTTTTTAGATGTGTATTTTTGAGTGAGTCACGGTTGGTTTCCACTACGCGCCTTTCGCTTTTCTATATGTCAGACACCGGCACAGTGCACGAGCTGCCTCTCTCTCCACCCACACGCTGTATCTCCGACACACACACCAGCTCTGCTGCCTGACACTGAAAGGCACGCGCACAAAATTCTCTCTCTCTCTCTCTCTCTCTCCCGTTCCCATCTATCTATCCATCTATCTCTCTCGCACACACAGTAGCCTAGTTGTCACCTGCTAGTCTAGGTTTAGGCGGTATGGTTGGCACGGCGTGCAGAGATGGAGACTGGGTGTCGGCCTCATCTCCCCATGGCACACTGTCAGAAATAGACCCACCTATTATATAAAGCCTATTAGAAAGAGGACAGCTGTGTGTGTGTGTGTGAGAGAGACACTCAGCTGGTACATCAGCTATAGCTCTCTAGTACGTCTGTACTGTGAGGTGTTTACTGTAAGTGTAAAATTGCTGGAGCTTTTGGGGAAGAGAGCAGAGCAGCCTAATACAATTTACTGTATGCTACATATTAATGTACTCTACTTAACTTGGTTTGTTAGGACATCCTTTGAATGCTCTGCACTTTGTGTGTGTGTGTGTGTGTGTGTGTGTGTGTGTGTGTGTGTGTGCACCTGTTATAACACACCTGTCTCATTGTGGCTTAGTGGTGGGTAACGAACGTTTGCATAGAACAGCTAGAGGTTTTCTTACTCCCTTTTAATCTCTCATTTCCTTCTCTGCTTCACTCCCCCACTCTCCCTCTTGGCTATTTATCTAGACAGAGGGAAAGAAAGAGAGAGAGAGAGAGAGAGAAATGTATAATTATTGTTAACTGTCCTGGACTAATTTGCAGAAAGAAGCTGTAAAAAGTCCTTCTCAAGTGTGTGAAAACAGCACTTCAGACACTAGAGAGACAGTGAAGGGGGTGGGAGGTGAGGAAGAGAGAGAGCTCTCAAGCTTACACATTTTAGGCCAACAGGTCTCAACACTCTCAGATGTGGGTATCATGAAGATGATGATACGACAACTCGATGATGGCTATTTATATTTGTTCCTAATGAATTGAGATTTTTCGCCGACATAGCAACAGTCTCTATGGATACTCAGCAGTTAGATACCAGAGCAGATCAACCTATTTAGTCTTCTGAAGTCTCTTATTATGGGCTGTGGTACCCAGAGCCTGACCTCTGTGTGTGCGTGTACGTGTTTAACCAGAAGTCCCCACAAGAATAGTAATCAAACAAAAAGTAACATCTGAAAAAAGTAACATTTGTGTTTTATCCCCATACAGTCCAATACCATTTCTAGGGGGTTTAGAATTAGCTTCAGGAACTATGGTTTGTTTTAGGTATTTATCAAGGTAAGTCAGTTCTTATTTACAATGACAGCCTACACAGGCCAAACCCAGATGATGCTGGGCCAATTGAGCACCACCGTATGAGACTCCCAATCATGGCCAGTTGTGATACAGCCTGGATTCGAACCAGGGTGTCTGAAGTAACACCTCTAGCACTGAGACACAGTGCCTTAGACCGCTGCGCCACTGGGGAAGTTAAGTTTTTTGGGTTAAGGTTCGTTTTTTGGGTTACGGTTAGGTTAGGGAAAATAGGATTTTGAATGGGACTGAATTATGTGTCCCACATGGTTAGTTACACAAGACCCAGTGTGTGTGTGTGTGTGTGTGTGTGTAGGCCTGACTATGAGTGACAGGTCATCACAGACACACGCAGATTAATTAACATAGAGTAGGCAGTTTATCTTTCTCTCTGTTTCCCTATTTCTCTATCACTGTTTCGGTATCTTTCTCTCTCTACCTTCCTCTATACTGTATCTATCTCTTCAATCTGTAGGAGGAACAAGTTAAAAGGGAAAGGAGAAAACAATATTGTGTGTGTGTTAGAGTGTGCATGTGTGTGAGAGCGAGGGAGAGAGAGAAAGATGGAGCTGACTATAGTGTAGCTAACCTAAGTTAGAGTAAGATCCTGTATGTAATTTAGGCTACTGTATGACTCTTTTCTAGGTTTATGTTTATGCTACTAAAGATGGGTCAGTCAGCTGTGTGTGTCAGTGTTTCTGCTACTAAAGACGGGTCAGTCAGCTGTGTGTGTCAGTGTTTCTGCTACCAAAGACGGGCCAGTCAGCTGTGTGTCAGTGTCTGTGTGTAAGTGTTTCTGATACTGAAGACGGTTCAGTCACCTGTGTGTGTAAGTGTTTCTGCTACTAAAGACGGAACAATCAGCTGTGTGTGTCAGTGTTTCTGATACCAAAGACGGGCCAGTCAGCTGTATGTGTCAATGTTTCTGCTACTAAAGACGGGTCAGTCAGCTGTATGCGTCAATGTTTCTGCTACTAAAGACGGGCCAGTCAGCTGTATGTGTCAGTGTTTCTGCTACTAAAGACGGGTCAGTCAGCTGTGTGTGTCAGTGTTTCTGCTACTAAAGACGGGTCAGTCAGCTGTGTGTGTCAGTGTTTCTGCTACTAAAGACGGGTCAGTCAGCTGTGTGTGTCAGTGTTTCTGCTACTAAAGACGGGTCAATCAGCTGTGTGTGTTAGTGTTTCTGCTACTAAAGACGGGTCAGTCAGCGTTTCTGCTACTAAAGACGGGTCAGTCAGAGTTTCTGCTACTAAAGACGGGTCAGTCAGCTGTGTGTCAGTGTTTCTGCTACTAAAGACGGTTCAGTCAGCTGTGTGTCAGTGTTTCTGCTACTAAAGACGGGTCAGTCAGCTGTGTGTGTCAGTGTTTCTGATACCAAAGACGGGCCAGTCAGCTGTATGTGTCAATGTTTCTGCTACTAAAGACGGGTCAGTCAGCGTTTCTGCTACTAAAGATGGGTCAGTCAGCGTTTCTTCTACTAAAGCAAGGTCAGTCAGCTGTGTGTCAGTGTTTCTGCTACTAAAGACGGTTCAGTCAGCTGTGTGTCAGTGTTTATGCTACTAAAAACGGGTCAGTCAGCTGTGTGTGTCAGTGTTTCTGCTACCAAAGACGGGCCAGTCAGCTGTATGTGTCAATGTTTCTGCTACTAAAGACGGGTCAGTCAGCTGTGTGTGTCAGTGTTTCTGCTACTAAAGACGGGTCAGTCACCTGTGTGTGTCAGTGTTTCTGCTACTAAAGACGGGTCAGTCAGCTGTGTGTGTCAGTGTTTCTGCTACTAAAGACGGGTCAGTCAGAGTTTCTGCTACTAAAGACGGGTCAGTCAGCTGTGTGTCAGTGTTTCTGCTACTAAAGACGGTTCAGTCAGCTGTGTGTCAGTGTTTCTGCTACTAAAGACGGGTCAGTCAGCTGTGTGTGTCAGTGGTTCTGCTACTAAAGACGGGTCACTCAGCTATGTGTCAGTGTTTCTGCTACTAAAACAGGTCAGTCAGCTGTGTGTGTCAGTGTTTCTGCTACTAAAGACGGGTCAGTCAGCTGTGTGTGTCAGTGTTTCTGCTACTAAAGACGGGTCAGTCAGTTGTGTGTGTCAGTGTTTCTGCTACTAAAGACGGGTCAGTCAGTTGTGTGTGTCAGTGTTTCTGCTACTAAAGACGGATCAGTCCGCGTTTCTGCTACTAAAGACGGGTCAGTCAGCTGTGTGTCAGTGTTTCTGCTACTAAAGATGGGCTAGTCAGCTGTGTGTGTTAGTGTTTCTGCTACTAAAGACGGGTCAGTCAGCGTTTCTGCTACTAAAGACGGGTCAGTCAGAGTTTCTGCTACTAAAGACGGGTCAGTCAGCTGTGTGTGTCAGTGGTTCTGCTACTAAAGACGGGTCACTCAGCTATGTGTCAGTGTTTCTGCTACTAAAACAGGTCAGTCAGCGTTTCTGCTACTAAAGACGGGTCAGTCAGCTGTGTGTCAGTGTTTCTGCTACTAAAGATGGGTCAGTCAGCTGTGTGTCAGTGTTTCTGCTACTACAGACGGGTCAGTCAGCGTTTCTGCTACTAAAGACGGGTCAGTCAGCTGTGTGTCAGTGTTTCTGCTACTAAAGACGGGTCAGTCAGCTGTGTGTGTCAGTGTTTCTGCTACTAAAGACGGGTCAGTCAGCTGTGTGTGTCAGTGTTTCTGCTACTAAAGACGGGTCAGTCAGTTGTGTGTGTCAGTGTTTCTGCTACTAAAGACGGGTCAGTCAGCTGTGTGTGTCAGTGTTTCTGCTACTAAAGACGGGTCAGTCAGTTGTGTGTGTCAGTGTTTCTGCTACTAAAGACGGGTCAGTCAGATGTGTGTGTCAGTGTTTCTGCTAATAAACAGGGGTCAGTGAGCTGTGTGTCTGTGTTCTGCTACTAAAGACGGGTCAGTGAGCTGTGTGTCTGTGTTCTGCTACTAAAGACGGGTCAGTGAGCTGTGTGTGTCAGTGTTTCTCCAACTAAAGACGGGTCAGTCAGCTGTGTGTGTTGGTGTTTCTGCTACTAAAGACGGGTCAGTCAGTTGTGTGTGTTGGTGTTTCTGCTACTAAAGACGGGTCAGTCAGCTGTGTGTGTCAGTGTTTCTGCTACTAAAGACGGGTCAGTCAGTTGTGTGTGTTGGTGTTTCTGCTACTAAAGACGGGTCAGTTAGCTGTGTGTGTCAGTGTTTCTGCAACTAAAGACGGGTCAGTCAGCTGTGTGTGTGTCAGTGTTTCTCCAACTAAAGATGGGTCAGTCAGCTGTGTGTGTCAATCCTCCTGCTACTAAAAACGGGTCAGTTAGCAGTGTGTGTAAGTGTTTCTGCTACTAAAAACGGGTCAGTCAGCTGTGTGTGTAAGTGTTTCTGCTACTAAAAACGGGTAAGTCAGCTGTGTGTGTAAGTGTTTCTGCTACTAAAGACGGGTCAGTCAGCGTTTCTGCTACAATAGACGGGTCAGTTAGCGTTTCTGCTACTAAAGACGGGTCAGTCACCTGTGTGTGTCAGTGTTTCTGCTACTAAACACGGGTCAGTCAGCTGTGTGTGTCAGTGTTTCTGCAACTAAAGACGGGTCAGTCAGCTGTGTGTGTCAGTGTGTCTGCTGCTAAAGACGGGTCAGTCAGTTGTGTGTCAGTGTCTCTGCTACTAAAGATGGGTCAGTCAGCTGTGTGTGTCAGCGTTTCTGCTACTAAAGACGGGTCAGTCAGCGTTTCTGCTACTAAAGACGGGTCAGTCAGTTGTGTGTGTTACTGTTTCTGCTACTGAAGACGGGTCAGTCAGTTGTGTGTGTCAGTGTTTCTGCTACTAAAGACGGGTCAGTCAATTGTGTGTGTTAGTGTTTCTGCTACTAAAGACGGGTCAGTCAGCTGTGTGTGTCAGTGTTTCTGCTACTAAAGACGGGTCAGTCAGCTGTGTGTGTCAGTGTTTCTGCTACTAAAGATGGGTCAGTCAGCTGTGTGTGTCAGTCCTTCTGCTACTAAAGACGGGTCAGTCAGCTGTGTGTGTCAGTGTTTCTGCAACTAAAGACGGGTCAGTCAGCTGTGTGTGTCAATCCTCCTGCTACTAAAAACGGGTCAGTTAGCAGTGTGTGTAAGTGTTTCTGCTACTAAAAACGGGTCAGTCAGCTGTGTGTGTAAGTGTTTCTGCTACTAAAAACGGGTAAGTCAGCTGTGTGTGTAAGTGTTTCTGCTACTAAAGACGGGTCAGTCACCGTTTCTGCTACAATAGACGGGTCAGTTAGCGTTTCTGCTACTAAAGACGGGTCAGTCACCTGTGTGTGTCAGTGTTTCTGCTACTAAAGACGGGTCAGTCAGCGTTTCTGCTACAATAGACGGGTCAGTTAGCGTTTCTGCTACTAAAGACGGGTCAGTCACCTGTGTGTGTCAGTGTTTCTGCTACTAAAGACGGGTCAGTCAGCTGTGTGTTTCAGTGTGTCTGCTGATAAAGACGGGTCAGTCAGCTGTGTGTCAGTGTCTCTGCTACTAAAGACGGGTCAGTCAGCTGTGTGTGTCAGTGTTTCTGCTACTAAAGATGGGTCAGTCAGCTGTGTGTGTCAGTGTCTCTGCTACTAAAGACGGGTCAGTCAGCTGTGTGTGTCAGTGTTTCTGCTACTAAAGATGGGTCAGTCAGCTGTGTGTGTCAGCGTTTCTGCTACTAAAGACGGGTCAGTCAGAGTTTCTGCTACTAAAGACGGGTCAGTCAGCTGTGTGTGTCAGTGTTTCTGCTACTAAAGACGGGTCAGTCAGCTGTGTGTGTCAGTGTTTCTGCTACTAAAGACGGGTCAGTCAATTGTGTGTGTTAGTGTTTCTGCTACTGAAGACGGGTCAGTCAGCTGTGTGTGTCAGTGTTTCTGCTTGTCTTGGCCTTGCTCTATTTCTGATGTCCATCCAGGTACATTTCTATTTGGCATATATTTTTCAACTGTGCTGTGATGCTTCACATAAGTACTGAACCTTTCTATTCTCATCATTTCTACAGATAAACATTTTTATCTTTAAACACGGGTCAGTCAGCTGTATGTGTCAGTGTTTCTGCTACTAAAGACGGGTCAGTGAGCTGTGTGTCTGTGTTCTGCTACTAAAGACGGGTCAGTCAGCTGTGTGTGTCAGTGTTTCTCCAACTAAAGACGGGTCAGTCAGCTGTGTGTCAGTGTTTCTGCTACTAAAAACGGGTCAGTCAGCTGTGTGTCAGTGTTTCTGCTACTAAAGACGGGTCAGTCAGTTGTGTGTGTTAGTGTTTCTGCTACTGAAGACGGGTCAGTCAGTTGTGTGTGTCAGTGTTTATGCTACTAAAGACGGGTCAGTCAATTGTGTGTGTTAGTGTTTCTGCTACTGAAGACGGGTCAGTCAGCTGTGTGTGTCAGTGTTTCTGCTTGTCTTGGCCTTGCTCTATTTCTGATGTCCATCCAGGTACATTTCTATTTGGCATATATTTTTCAACTGTGCTGTGATGCTTCACAAAAGTACTGAACCTTTCTATTCTCATCATTTCTACAGATAAACATTTTTATCTTTAAACACGGGTCAGTCAGCTGTATGTGTCAGTGTTTCTGCTACTAAAGACGGGTCAGTCAGCTGTGTGTGTCAGTGTTTCTCCAACTAAAGACGGGTCAGTCAGCTGTGTGTCAGTGTTTCTGCTACTGAAGACGCATCAGTCAGCTGTGTGTCAGTGTTTCTGCTACTAAAGATGGGTCAGTCAGTTGTGTGTGTTGGTGTTTCTGCTACTAAAGACGGGTCAGTCAGCTGTGTGTGTCAGTGTTTCTGCTACTAAAGACGGGTCAGTCAGTTGTGTGTGTTGGTGTTTCTGCTACTAAAGACGGGTCAGTCAGCTGTGTGTGTCAGTGTTTCTCCAACTAAAGACGGGTCAGTCAGCTGTGTGTGTCAGTGTTTCTGCTACAAAAGACGGGTCAGTCAGCTGTGTGTCAGTGTTTCTGCTACTAAAGACGGGTCAGTCAGTTGTGTGTGTCAGTGTTTCTGCTACTGAAGACGCATCAGTCAGCTGTGTGTGTCGGTGTTTCTGCTACTAAAGACGGGTCAGTCAGCTGTGTGTGTCAGTGTTTCTGCTACTAAAGATGGGTCAGTCAGCTGTGTGTGTCAGTCCTTCTGCTACTAAAGACGGGTCAGTCAGCTGTGTGTGTCAGTGTTTCTGCAACTAAAGACGGGTCAGTCAGCTGTGTGTGTCAATCCTTCTGCTACTAAAAACGGGTCAGTTAGCAGTGTGTGTAAGTGTTTCTGCTACTAAAAACGGGTCAGTCAGCTGTGTGTGTCAGTGTTTCTGCTACTAAAAACGGGTAAGTCAGCTGTGTGTGTAAGTGTTTCTGCTACTAAAGACGGGTCAGTCAGCGTTTCTGCTACAATAGACGGGTCAGTTAGCGTTTCTGCTACTAAAGACGGGTCAGTCACCTGTGTGTGTCAGTGTTTCTGCTACTAAAGACGGGTCAGTCAGCTGTGTGTGTCAGTGTGTCTGCTGCTAAAGACGGGTCAGTCAGCTGTGTGTCAGTGTCTCTGCTACTAAAGACGGGTCAGTCAGCTGTGTGTGTCAGTGTTTCTGCTACTAAAGATGGGTCAGTCAGCTGTGTGTGTCAGGGTTTCTGCTACTAAAGACGGGTCAGTCAGCTGTGTGTCAGTGTCTCTGCTACTAAAGATGGGTCAGTCAGCTGTGTGTGTCAGTGTTTCTGCTACTAAAGATGGGTCAGTCAGCTGTGTGTGTCAGCGTTTCTGCTACTAAAGACGGGTCAGTCAGCGTTTCTGCTACTAAAGACGGGTCAGTCAGTTATGTGTGTTAGTGTTTCTGCTACTGAAGACGGGTCAGTCAGTTGTGTGTGTCAGTGTTTATGCTACTAAAGACGGGTCAGTCAATTGTGTGTGTTAGTGTTTCTGCTACTGAAGACGGGTCAGTCAGCTGTGTGTGTCAGTGTTTCTGCTACTAAAGATGGGTCAGTCAGCTGTGTGTGTCAGTCCTTCTGCTACTAAAGACGGGTCAGTCAGCTGTGTGTGTCAGTGTTTCTGCAACTAAAGACGGGTCAGTCAGCTGTGTGTGTGTCAGTGTTTCTCCAACTAAAGATGGGTCAGTCAGCTGTGTGTGTCAATCCTCCTGCTACTAAAAACGGGTCAGTTAGCAGTGTGTGTAAGTGTTTCTGCTACTAAAAACGGGTCAGTCAGCTGTGTGTGTAAGTGTTTCTGCTACTAAAAACGGGTAAGTCAGCTGTGTGTGTAAGTGTTTCTGCTACTAAAGACGGGTCAGTCAGCGTTTCTGCTACAATAGACGGGTCAGTTAGCGTTTCTGCTACTAAAGACGGGTCAGTCACCTGTGTGTGTCAGTGTTTCTGCTACTAAAGACAGGTAAGTCAGCGTTTCTGCTACAATAGACGGGTCAGTTAGGGTTTCTGCTACTAAAGACGGGTCAGTCAGCTGTGTGTGTCAGTGTTTCTGCTACTAAAGACGGGTCAGTCAGCTGTGTGTGTAAGTGTTTCTGCTACTAAAGACGGGTCAGTCAGCGTTTCTGCTACAATAGACGGGTCAGTTAGCGTTTCTGCTACTAAAGACGGGTCAGTCAGCTGTGTGTGTCAGTGTTTCTGCTACTAAAGACGGGTCAGTCAGCTGTGTGTGTCAGTGTTTCTGCTACTAAAAACGGGTAAGTCAGCTGTGTGTGTAAGTGTTTCTGCTACTAAAGACGGGTCAGTCAGCGTTTCTGCTACAATAGACGGGTCAGTTAGCGTTTCTGCTACTAAAGACGGGTCAGTCACCTGTGTGTGTCAGTGTTTCTGCTACTAAAGACGGGTCAGTCAGCTGTGTGTGTCAGTGTGTCTGCTGCTAAAGACGGGTCAGTCAGCTGTGTGTCAGTGTCTCTGCTACTAAAGACGGGTCAGTCAGCTGTGTGTGTCAGTGTTTCTGCTACTAAAGATGGGTCAGTCAGCTGTGTGTGTCAGTGTTTCTGCTACTAAAGACGGGTCAGTCAGCTGTGTGTCAGTGTCTCTGCTACTAAAGATGGGTCAGTCAGCTGTGTGTGTCAGTGTTTCTGCTACTAAAGACGGGTCAGTCAGCTGTGTGTGTCAGCGTTTCTGCTACTAAAGACGGGTCAGTCAGCGTTTCTGCTACTAAAGACGGGTCAGTCAGTTGTGTGTGTTAGTGTTTCTGCTACTGAAGACGGGTCAGTCAGTTGTGTGTGTCAGTGTTTATGCTACTAAAGACGGGTCAGTCAATTGTGTGTGTTAGTGTTTCTGCAACTGAAGACGGGTCAGTCAGCTGTTTGTGTCAGTGTTTCTGCTACTAAAGATGGGTCAGTCAGCTGTGTGTGTCAGTCCTTCTGCTACTAAAGACGGGTCAGTCAGCTGTGTGTGTCAGTGTTTCTGCAACTAAAGACGGGTCAGTCAGCTGTGTGTGTGTCAGTGTTTCTCCAACTAAAGATGGGTCAGTCAGCTGTGTGTGTCAATCCTCCTGCTACTAAAAACGGGTCAGTTAGCAGTGTGTGTAAGTGTTTCTGCTACTAAAAACGGGTCAGTCAGCTGTGTGTGTAAGTGTTTCTGCTACTAAAAACGGGTAAGTCAGCTGTGTGTGTAAGTGTTTCTGCTACTAAAGACGGGTCAGTCAGCGTTTCTGCTACAATAGACGGGTCAGTTAGCGTTTCTGCTACTAAAGACGGGTCAGTCACCTGTGTGTGTCAGTGTTTCTGCTACTAAAGACAGGTAAGTCAGCGTTTCTGCTACAATAGACGGGTCAGTTAGGGTTTCTGCTACTAAAGACGGGTCAGTCAGCTGTGTGTGTCAGTGTGTCTGCTGCTAAAGACGGGTCAGTCAGCTGTGTGTCAGTGTCTCTGCTACTAAAGACGGGTCAGTCAGCTGTGTGTGTCAGTCCTTCTGCTACTAAAGACGGGTCAGTCAGCTGTGTGTGTCAGTGTTTCTGCTACTAAAAACGTGTCAGTTAGCAGTGTGTGTCAGTGTTTCTGCTACTAAAGACAGGTCAATCAGCTGTGTGTGTTAGTGTTTATGCTACTAAAGACGGGTCAGTCAGCTGTGTGTGTTAGTGTTTCTGCTACTATAGACGGGTCAGTCAGCTGTGTGTGTTAGTGTTTCTGCTACTAAAGACGGGTCAGTCAGCTGTGTGTCAGTGTTTCTGCTACTAAAGACGGGTCAGTCAGCTGTGTGTGTTAGTGTTTCTGCTACTAAAGACGGGTCAGTCAGCTGTGTGTGTCAGTGTTTCTGCTACTAAAGACAGGTCAATCAGCTGTGTGTGTTAGTGTTTCTGCTACTAAAGACGGGTCAGTTAGCTGTGTGTCAGCATTTCTGCTTCTAAAGACGGGTCAGTTAGCTGTGTGTGTCAGTGTTTCTGCTACTAAAGACGGGTCAGTCAGCTGTGTGTCAGTGAGAGGGACAGTTAAGCCCTCAGATATGATAAGTGAGTTTCAGGCACGGCAGAATCCACAGAGACTGACACTGGAGAACAGACAGCAGAGTGTGTGTGTGTGCATTGGGGAGACAGTATGTCAGCAGTGCCACCTGCTCCAGAGGGACGAAGGCCAGAGGAACACACATACGCACACTGTTGGTTTTACTATCCAAGTGGGCACCAAAAAATGTATTCCCATTCAAAATCCTATTTTCCCTAACCCTTATCTTACCCTAACACCAAACCCCTAAAACTAAACCTAACCCCTAACCCTAATTGTAACCCTAACCCAGGGGTTCTTAAACTTTTTCAGCCTGGGACCCAAATGAGAAATTCTGTGTTTTCCTGGGACCCAAGCTTATGAAAACATGCAACTATACGTAAATATCGGTACTTTTCATATTGCCCTTATGCCTAAAACAAATGCAATACAGACAAATAGTAAATAACAATGAAATATAATAATATAAATACAGTTGAAGTCAGAAGTTTACATACTCCTTAGTCAAATACATTTTAAACTCAGTTTTTCACAATTCCTGACATTTAATCCTTGTAAAAATTCCCTGTCATAGGTCAGTTAAGATCACCACTTTATTTTAAGAATGTGAAATGTCAGAAAAATAGTAGAGAGAATTATTTATTTCAGCTTTTATTTCTTTCATCACATTCCCAGTGGGTCAGAAGTTTACACACACTCAATTAGTATTTGGGTGCATTGCCTTAAAATTGTTTAACTTGGGTCAAACTTTTCGGGTAGCCTTCCACAAGCTTCCCACAATAAGTTGGGTCAATTTTGGCCCATTCCTCCTGACAGAGCTGGTGTAACCGAGTCAGGTTTGTAGGCCTCCTTGCTCACACACGCTTTTTCAGTTCTGCCCACAAATTTTCTATGGGATTGAGGTCAGGGCTTTGTGATGGCCACTCCAATACCTTGACTTTGCTGTCCTTAAGCCATTTTGCCACAACTTTGGAATTATGCTTGGCGTCATTGTCCATTTGGAAGACCCATTTGTGACCAAGCTTTAACATCCTGACTGATGTCTTCAGATGTTGCTTCAATATATCCACATAATTTTCCTTCATCAGGATGCCATCTATTTGTGAAGTGCACCAGTCCCTCCTGTAGCAAAGCACCCCCACAACATGGTGCTGCCACCCCCGTGCTTCACGGTTGGGATGGTGTTCTTCGGCTTGCAAGCATCCCCCTTTTTCCTCCAAACATAACGATGGTGATTATGGCCAAACAGCTCTATTTTTCTTTCATCAGACCAGAGGACACTTCTCCATAAAGTACGATCCCAATGTGCAGTTGCAAACCGTAGTCTGTCTTTTTTTATGGCGGTTTTGGAGCAGTAGCTGCTTCCTTGCCGAGCGGCCTTTCAGGTTATGTCGATATAGGACTCGTTTTACTGTAGATATAGATACTTTGGTACCTGTTTCCTACAGCATCTTCACAAGGTTCTTTGCTGATGTTCTGGGATTGATTTGTACTTTTCACACCAAAGTATGTTAATCTCTAGGAGACAGAACGCGTCTCCTTCCTGAGCGGTATGACGGCTGCGTGGTCCCATGGTGTTTATACTTTCGTACTATTGTTTGTACAGATGAACGTGGTACCTTCAGGCGTTTGGAAATTGCTCCCAAGGATGAACCAGACTTGTGGAGGTCTACCATTTTTTTAATGAGGTCTTGGCTGATTTCTTTTGATTTTCCCATGATGTCAAGCAAAGAGGCACTGAGCTTGAAGGTAGGCCTTGAAATACATTCACAGGTACACCTCCAATTAACTCAAATTTTGTCAATTAGCCTATCAGAAGCTTCTAAAGCCAATTTTCCAAGCTGTTTAAAGGCACAGTCAACTTAGTGTATGTAAACTTCTGACCCACTGGAATTGTGGGTCAGAAATAATCAGAAATAATCTGTCTGTAAACAATTGTTGGAAAAATACTTGTGTCATGCACAAAGTAGATGTCCTAACCGATTTGCCAAAACTATAGTTTGTTAACAAGAAATTTGTGGAGTGGTTGAAAAATGAGTTTTTATGACTCCAACCGAAGTGTATGTAAACTTCCGACTTCAACTGTTGCTATTAATGTTTATTTTTCCCCATTAAAAACACTTACAGTGCATTCGGAAAGTATTCATACCCCTTGACCTCTGGAGCAGGTTTTCATCAAGGATCTCTCTGTACTTTGCTCTGTTCATCTTTGCCTCGATCCTGACTAGTCTCCCAGTCCCTGCCTCTGAAAAGCATCCCCACAGCAAGAAGATATTTGTTCTTAACTGACTTGCCTAGTTAAAAAAAGGTTCAATAAAAATATATATTTTTGAAGACTAACGTAACAAAATGTGGGGAAAGGGTCTGAATACTTTCCTAATGCACTGTACTCATCTGTCTAGGTTGGAACTGCTGCTGTTAAAATATAAGAAATCATTTTAATTCTGAACTGGAATAAGCTGATTGTCACGTTCTGACCTTAGTTCCTTTTTTATGTCTTTGTGTTAGGTTAGTCAGGGCGTAAGTTGGGGTGGGTAGTCTATGTTCTTTTTTCTATGTTGTTATATTTCTGTGTTTGGCCTGGTATGGTTCTCAATCAGAGGCAGCTGTCGATCGTTGTCTCTGATTGAGAATCATACTTAGGTAGCCTGTTTTCCCCATTTTGGTTGTGGGTGTTTATTTTCTGTGTAGTGTCTGTTCACCTTGCATAACTGTTTCGTTTTCTCCTCGTTGTTATTTTGTGTAGTGTTCAGTTTTCTATTTAATTATGACGAACACTTACCACGCTGCATTTTGGTCCTCTTCTCCTTCACCAGACGAGAATCGTTACACTGATTGATCACATCACACAGATGTAGACCAGAAAACACACACACAGGCTCAGTTTTTGATAGAGCAACCCTAAGTAACAGTACAGAAGAAACATGATCAGGCCTACTGTACATCTTACTGTAGAAACTATTGTTGAAAAAAAATCTAGGTTGGAACTGTTGTTAAAATACAATAAATTATTTGCATTCTGAATTGGAATACACTGACTGATCACATCACACAGATGTAGAGCAGAAAACACACACAGTCCTAATGAGAGGTGTGTGGCTGGTTGAAGCTTTCAACAAGCATTTCTATTCTGGGCTCAGTTTTTAACAGTGCAACCCTGAGGTCATGCTCGGCATGGAGTCTGTTTCTGTACTTGTTTTTTAAGTATGCCAGAGTTGAGAACCCTGACTCGCATAGGTATGTGGTGCCAAACTGGACCAGAACATCTACTGCTTTCTCAGTCAGGTAGGAGACTGCTTCCTGCTGTAGATGAGCAACCCAGAACTGTGTGTGAGTTTGCCTCAAAAAGAATCTTGCTTCAATCCGTTTATTCCAGTTCAGTTCTTGTATTTTAACAGCAACAGTTCCAACCTAGACTTGTTTTCAACAATCCTTTCTACAGTAAGATGTACAATAGGCCTGACCATTTTATCTTCATATGTACTGTAACTTAGGGTTGCACTATTAGTATAGCTAGCTAGCTTGCTTGCTTTGGCTAATATTAGCAATCTAACTAACGGTAATAGCTGTCTACAAGGGAATTGTTTGAAAGAGAAATTCACATCTACTACTTTGATAGTATTCCCTTGTTTCTGCTTATCATCACCGGTTATAAAATGACAACAATGCCTTGCAAGTTGACTTACTTTTCCACTGTCGAGGCACTGTTTCCTGAAGTATTCTGCCCTGTTCTGAAAGAACTCCCTGGGTTTTACTGTCATGCTGTGGATGTCTGGTCAGAATGTGTCGTTTTAATTTGTTCGTTTTAAGAGACTCATTACTAAGCACTTCCCCACACAAAACACATTGTGGGTGCCCCTCGTTCTTTCTCAAGGTTTGTATGAAACCAAGAGAGAGAAACTCATCGCTGTATTTGCGTTTCATGACGATTGAGCTGTCAGAACTTGTGGCTAGCTTGACTCCATTTGATGACATCGGCGAGTGAGACAGCGCATCATCTGCTGCTGAACTACAGCGCTGCATCGTGTGCGTCGCTGGGTGATCTTCAAGAAAACTTAATTTAAAAAATCTGGTAAACTGCGAAGCACACGGGCATCTCCCTCCCACTCGCGCAGTTGCCAAATTTACACCGCTGCTAAGTAGAGAGCGCAATAAACAGAGTCCATTTGCACTTGGCCAAATCAATTCCAGTAATAATGAAATAATTATACATTTACTCTAACACGTCGCGACCCATACTTTAAGAAAGGCTGCCCTAACCCCTAAATAGCCTTTTGGGGACCGGCGAAAAGTCCTGAGGACTTTTGGAACCCAAAAGGTTAGTAAAGTTAGACCACACATGCACGCACGATTCCAAGACCCCTCTCATATCCTTGTCTGCCTTTATGGCTGAGTCATCAGGGACAGTTTAACATATCACAGAGACAGACAGACATAGACCTGACACAACAATGCAGCAACTGTCACTGTGTGTGTGTTTGGTTTTACTATCCTTGTGGGGACCAGAAGTCCTAAAGCCTATGCATGCTATGCCTATGAGCGTGAGGAGCTAACACAAGTCTTCAGGTCTCCAAGGTTATTCTTGAATCGCCTTTGTTTGGGCCCATTTATTGATTGGTTGTTTAGGCAGGAAATGACATGGTAGGGGACCCCAGTCAGAGAGTTTGTGTGGGTGTTTGTCTAAGTGCCTCTGTCCACCAGTAGTAGATCATATCTGTGACAGTGAACGGGTGCAGTGAGTCATTCTGGCATGCTGGGTAATTAATAATATGTCACAGTTATGTTCTCCCGCTCTCTTTCCCCCCTTCTTTTTCAAGCAATTAAAAGTGACACTCATGTAGTTACACGTTGTGAATTACTGACTGACGACATGCAGACACTTTAGATGAACACAGTGAAACTGTCCTTCGCTACATTCATCTTGTCTGAGAGATGGAGTTAGAGCGAGAAGTAGAAGGTAAGTCTTACTGAGCTGACCTCTCCATCTCTCCTCCCAGACCTCAGACTGGACACTCATCTGTCACACACACACTCAGTGGAACATCATTTGCATACTAATTTACTTGGAGATGCCCAGAGCTCAGGGGTGTGATTAGTGGAACAGAATTATCGGTCACAAATAAAATAACTATCTTTTTGTGTGTGTGTGTGTGTGTGTGTGTGTGTGTGTGTGTGTGTGTGTGTGTGTGTGTGTGTGTGTGTGTGTGTGTGTGTGTGTGTGCGTGCGCGTGTGCGTGCATGCAAAGTGAGATAGGTGCAATAACCTTATGCCATTCTCAGGTAAGTCGAAGTTCCAACTATTTCAATTGCTGCTGATGCACTGCTCTCAGGGACGTTTTTTCCCCCAGCGGGTACATATGCAGGATGCTACTCTCCACAGCATGGCCTTCGCTCCAGATCAAAACTCCAAACCTACAACCTAATTTTGACCAAAATTAACCGGAGAGATTACTGCTTCCAAGGTTCAATTTTTCCAAGCTATACGGAGGGTGCTCTAGCAAACAAACAGCAGAGACCTGAGGACACCATCCAACCTGGAACTGAGTGAGTAGTGTTTGGTCTGATGCTATTTTGGAAGCCAAGAATAAAAAGAAAAAAGAAAAGAAAAATACAGTACATTACAATGATATAATTTACTTTATGGAGACTGAATGCTGAGTTAAGGCTCCCAGGCTTGCTAGGACAGACCAGATACAACTTCAATTAGCACCAAGGTGTGAAGTAAAAGGTGCCGAGACCTTTGGGTCCAACAAGTGGCAGAAGTCTTTGAAGCGTCCTCTGAAGCCCCCTCCTGCTGTTCAAAGCCCATTCACTGGCATTTTCTACAAGAAATCTGCCTCAAAATAAAAGCTTTTCCCAATTGGATGTGACACCTACTCCCGTTACCTGCTGCACTGCTGCTTGGATTCCACCTGGCAATCTGTTCACCGTCTGCCCTGGCCTGTCTCCCCCTGTCTGGTACAGGAACCCCCACCACACTCATCCCTCTCTCCTGAGCTTTCGCTCGCCTCCAGCACACACGCACTGTTGGGGCGAGTGACTCTGAATTTACAGCGGCTAGCCCCAAGTCGATAAATATTTTTTTTATTTTCTTGTGCATTTTGCTATTTGCCTCATGACTCCTGCATACCTTTTATTTTAATTTTATATATATACAGTGGGGAGAACAAGTATTTGATACACTGCCGATTTTGCAGGTTTTCCTACTTACAAAGCATGTAGAGGTCTGTAATTTTTATCATAGGTACACTTCAACTGCGAGAGACGGAATCTAAAACAAAAATCCAGAAAATCAGCTCCAGTCAACCCCTCCCACCTATCTCTGAACCCCATCCATGTTGATTTCTATTTGTAACTGTGCTATTTCACAACATTTCTGAATCTATATACATTTTACAGACCCGTATGTTTTACATTGGTTATCTTGTTATTAGTCCCACCCTTCAGCTCCATTCAACCCCTTCCATCCATCTCTGAACACCATCCATGTTGGATTTCTATTTGCCATATATTTTTCAACTGTGCTGTGATGCTTGACAAAAGTACTGGACCTTTCTATTCTCATAGCTCCTACAGATTGTAAATTAAAAATAAACATGTTTGCTCAAATAATTATTATATTATTGATTGATTGACTTTGGCTTTTCAAATCACCCAGTATTGCTATCTGTAGCGTTAGTTCTAGGCAAATGTTGCAATTCTTCAGCCATTCCTGGACCTGTGACCAAAAACGAGCTACATATGGACAATACCAAAATAAATGATCTAATGACTTTGCCTCCTCACAGCAAAATCTCCAGAGCTGGGAAGATTGTATCCCCCATATATATAACATTCTATTGGTTGCAAGAATTTTGTATAGTAATTTAAATTGAAAAATTCGAAGTGTCCGGTGTTGTTTTGCGTATCAATTCATAAACCATGTGCCATGGAATGGGTACATCGAAAATCTCTTCCCAACTATTTTGCAATTTATATGGCACAGCTGTCAGTTTTTTGGTCCTTAAATGAAATTGATATATGTTTTTATTTATCACACATTTCTTTAACCATTTATGTTCTTTAATACAGGGCCGGCATACAAGTTCTTTACTTTTTTCCCGTTCTACTTGCCTCTTCCATTTTTGTGGTAATGCTGCAAGCAATTAGTTGGTTGTAATTTTGGGTAGAGCAGACATTTCCATATGTCTGTGTTAGCTGCATGTGTGACATGACTCCACCAGTCCTATTTATGATATCATTCCCAAAATTATAAATTTTTTAAAATTTCTTTGAAAAATATATATTTTTTAATCAATTAGTATATTTGAGTTTAACCCCAATATTTGTTTTATTATTTGTTCTGTCTTTTCTGGTGGATTAAACTGAAATTGCAACCAACTTCCTAAGGCTTGTTTAAAAAATAAAGATATTTTGGAGATTATTTCCTTTTCAAACAACCGAAAGTGAGCGGGTGTAATCTGAATAAAGGGAAAAGGGCCCTTCTTGAACATAGGATGAGACATTCCTACCAATTTACTAGAGAACCAGTTTGGATTTAAGTATAACTTTTGTATGTGTAAGGACTGGGTGTCGGAGTGCGAAGTCAGGCGCAGGAAGACAGAGGATACAATGATCACGTTCATTTAATGAACCACTGACAAACAACGGCCACCCCACTTGGCACTGGTGGCTCCCAATAAACTGCCCCAGACACGGGGAACGAAAACAGTTCAGAAAATGCACACTAACACAAACACGTAACGTCAGACTAACAAACACCAAGCTTACAATAAAACAATCCCGCACAAAGAAACGGGCGGGCCGGCTGACAGATAAAGCCCAACTAATTACGAACAAACACAAAACAGGTGTAACCAATGAACACATAAGGAGGGGGTGGAAAAAGATCAGTGGCAGCTAATAGGCCGGTGACGACGACCGCCGAGCGCCACCCGAACGGGAAGGAGAGCCTGCCTCGGTCGGAGTCGTGACAGTATGACTGATGCCTTTAGTGAGAGGTCTAATGCTTTAATATTTAATAATTTCTGCCCTCCGAATTCATATTCATTATATAAATAGGCCCTTTTAATTTTGTCTGGCTTGCCATTCCAAATAAAATTGAATCTTTTTTGTTCATATAATTTAAAAAGCAGGTCACTAGGTGTAGGTGTAACAGTATAACTTTAGTACGTCCCCTCGCCCCGACACGGGCGCGAACCAGGGACCCTCTGCACACATCAACAACGGTCGCCCACGAAGCATCGTTACCCATCGCTCCACAAAGGCTGCGGCCCTTGCAGAGCAAGGTGCAACACTACTAATAGAGCAAGTGACGTAACTGATTGAAACGCTACTAGCGCGTACCCGCTAACTAGCTAGCCATTTCACATCCGTTACACTCACCCCCCTTTCAACCTCCTCCTTTTCCGCAGCAACCAGTGATCCGGGTCAACAGCATCAATGTAACAGTATAACTTTTAGTACGTCCCCTCGCCCCGACCTCGGGCGCGAACCAGGGACCCTCTGCACACATCAACAACGGTCACCCACGAAGCATCGTTACCCATCGCTCCACAAAAGCCACGGCCCTTGCAGAGCAAGGTGCAACACTACTAATAGAGCAAGTGACGTAACTGATTGAAACGCTACTAGCGCGTACCCGCTAACTAGCTAGCCATTTCACATCCGTTACATAGGCAAAACCATAAGCAAATAGGTCAACTGTGATATAACTAAAGAGTTAATCAGGGTGATTTTTCCACGAATAGACAGGTATTTTCCTTTCCATGGTAGCAAGATCTTATCTATTTTTGATAACTTTCTATAAAAATGTATTGGAGTGAGATCATTTCTTTTTGGGGGGATTTGTATACCAAGTATGTCCACATCTCCGTCAGACCATTTAATTGGTCAACTACACGGTAATGTAAAATTAGCATTTGTTATTGATCCAATACGTAATATCATAATCATAATTATCATAATTTGGTTTTAGAAAAAGTATCTAGATCCTCTATGAGGCCGTGGAGAGATTCTAATTGTGGTTTAAAAAAAAACATGAATCATCAGCGTACAATGACACCTTAGTTTTTAAACCACGGATTTCTAATCCCTTAATATTATTGTTTGATCTAATTTTAACAGCTAACATTTCGATGGCAATAGTAAGTAGATATGCCGATAGTGGACAACCTTGTTTTACTCCTCTAGATAGTTTAAAACTTTCTGAGATGTAGCCATTATTTATTATTTTACACCTAGGGTTACTGTACATAACTTTAACACATTTTATAAGAGATTCCCCTAAATTTAAATATTCTAGGCATTTATATATAAACTCCAGTCGTACTTTATCAAAAGCCTTTTCAAAATCAGCTATGAAAACCAGGCCTGGTGTCCCCGATATTTCATAGTATTCTATTGTTTCCAGTACTTGTCTTATATTATCTCCAATGTATCATCCATGTAAAAAAACCTGTCTGTTTAGGATGAATAATATCTGACAATACTTTTTTAATTCTATGCGCCAAGCATTTTGCTAGGATTTTTGCTTCACAACACTGAATTGTAAGAGGTCTCCAATTTTTTAAATGGACTGGATCTTTATATATACCACTTGGGTCCTGTTTCAGTAATAATGATATCAGACCTTCTTGTTGCGTGTCTGATAATCTACCATTTATATAGGAGTGGTTAAAACATGCTAATAATGGTCCTCTGAGTACATCAACAAAAGTTTTGTTGTCACGCCCTGACCTTAGCCTTTTTATGTCTCTATTTTGGTTTGGTCAGGGTGTGATTTGGGGTGGGCATTCTATGTTCTGATTTCTATGTTTTTGTATTTCTATGTGTTGGCCGGGTATGGTTCTCAATCAGGGACAGCTGTCTATCGTTGTCTCTGATTGGGAAGTTGACTTTGTTAGGGGCATTATAGCCCAAGGTAAGCTTCACGGCCGTTTCTATGTTTATTGTTTTGTTGGCGAAATCATTATAATAAAAGTATGTCCGCTCACCACGCTGCACCTTGATCTTCCTTGAACGACGGTCGTGACATTTGTATACTTCCACTGGTATGCCATCCAGCCCTGGAGTTTTCCCAGCCTTAAAGGCTTTAATTGTATCAAGAAGTTCCTCCTCTGTAATTTGGCCTTCACATGAGTCTTTCTGTACAGAAAAAAATCCACACAATTAGTTTCAGTTAGTGGAGATGGAGGAGACTGAAACGAAAACATATTCTTAAAGTACTTTACTTCCTCTTTCAAAATATAATTTGGTGAACCATGCGTGACTCCATCATTTGTAACAAGTTTCAATACATTTTTCTATATTGAAGATTGAAAAAGAATTTGGTGCATTTTTCCCCATATTCCATCCAGTTATATTACACTGGATCTTTCTTGAATAAGTTCCTCCTTTTCTTTTTCTTTCTCAATTTACATCAACAACATAGCTCAGGCAGTGGGAAGCTCTCTCATCCATTTATATGTAGATGATACAGTTTTATACTCAGCTGGCCCCTCCCTGGATTTTGTGTTAAATGCTCTACAACAAAGCTTTCTTAGTGTCCAGCAAGATTCCTCAATCAATCAAATGTATTTATAAAGCCCTTCTTACATCAGCTGATGTCACAAAGTGCTGTACAGAAACCCAGCCTAAAACCCCAAACAGCAAGCAATGTAGGTGTAGAAGCACGGTGGCTAGGAAAAACTCCCTAGAAAGGCCAGGACCTAGGAAGAAGCATAGAGAGGAACCAGGCTATGAGGGGTGACCAGTCCTCTTCTGGCTGTGCCGGGTGGAGATTATAACAGAACATGGCCAAGATGTTCAAATGTTCATAGATGACCAGCAGGGTCAAATAATAATAATCACAGTGGTTGTAGAGGCTGCAATAGGTCAACACCTCAGGAGTAAATGTCAGTTGGCTTTTCATAGCCGATCATTCAGAGTATCTCTACCGCTCCTGCTGTCTCTAGAGAGTTGAAAACAGCAGGTCTGGGACAGGTAGCACGTCCGGTGAACAGGTCAGGGTTCCATAGCCGCAGGCAGAACAGTTGAAACCGGAGCAGCAGCACGACCAGGTGGACTGGGGACAGCAAGGAGTCATCAGGCCAGGTAGTCCTGAGGCATGGTCCTAGGGCTATGGTCCTCCGAGAGAGAGAAAGAAAGAAAGAAAGAAAGAAAGAAAGAAAGAGAGAAAAAGAGAGTGAGAATTAGAGAGATCATACTTAAATTCACACAGGACACCGGATAAGACAGGAGAAATACTCCAGATATAACAGACTGACCCTAGCCCCCCGACACATAAACAATTGCAGCATAAATACTGGAGGCTGAGACAGGAGGGGTCGGGACGATACCCCCGGACAGGGCCAAACAGGCAGGATATAACCCCACCCACTTTGCCAAAGCACAGCCCCCACACCACTAGAGGGATATCTCCAACCACCAACTTACCATCCTGAGACAAGGCTGAGTATAGCCCACAAAGATCTCCCCCACGCCACAACCCAAGGGGGGGGTGCCAACCCAGACAGGAAGATCACGTCAGTGACTCAACCCACTCAAGTGACGCACCCCTCCTAGGGCTGGTATGGAAGAGCACCAGTAAGCCAGTGACTCAGTCCTTGTAATAAGGTTTGAGGCAGAGAATCCCAGTGGAGAGAGGGGAACCCGCCAGGCAGAGACAGCAAGGGCGGTTCGTTGCTCCAGTGCCTTTCCGTTCACCTTCACACTCCTGGGCCAGACTACACTCAATCATAGGACCTACTGAAGAGATGAGTCTTCAATAAAGAAAGGTTGAGACCGAGTCTGCGTCTCTCACTTGGATAGGCAGACCATTCCATAAAAATACAGCTCTATGGGAGAAAGCCTTGCCTCAAGCAGTTTGCTTAGAAATTCTATGGACAATAAGGAGGCCTGCGTCTTGTGACCGTAGCGTACGTGTAGGTATGTACGGCAGGACCAAATCGGAAAGATAGGTAGGAGCAAGCCCATGTAATGCTTTGTAGGTTAGCAGTAAAACCTTGAAATCAGCCCTTGCCTTAACAGGAAGCCAGTGTAGAGAGGCTAGCACTGGAGTAATATGATCACATTTTTTGGTTCTAGTCAAGATTCTAGCAGCCGTGTTTAGCACTAACTGAAGCTTATTTTTTGCTTTATTTGGGTAGCCGGAAAGGAGAGCATTGCAGTAATCTAACCTAGAAGTGACAAAAGCATGGATAGATTTTTCTGCATAATTTTTGGACAGAAAGTTTCTGATTTTTTCAATGTTACTTAACCTTGTTCTGAACACCTCCAGAACAAAGGTATATCAGTCAATCTAATCATATCAATCCATGATGGCGTAGCAGTAGGACGTCTGATTGTCTGTTTGTTTTCTTTGTATACATTTCTTATATATTTTTCATATACTTTTTTAAAATCTCAATTTCCATCTACGAACTGAACATACTCTCCTGCAACCCGCCTCACCCAATGTGGTACGGATCTGCTATTTTTGCACTTTAGAACCGGAACCCCCATCAGGAGCTAGCCAGCTAACTAGCTACTAGCTAGTAGTCAGTTAGCCACTGCTAGCGGTCATCACTGTTAACTCAGACATCAGCCAGCCTCAGCCCGGTCAATTTCTGCCAGTCTGCACAGCGCGATATCAACCCAGAGCACATCGGACTGCTTTTTCTCAACCACATCTCTGGATTCCTACCGCAAGCTCTTAACCTAGCTGCTATCTGAGTTGCTACTCCTGGCTAACGTCTCTGTCCCAAAGCAAGCACCAGTTAGCCTGGAGCTAGCCTGGAGCTAGGCCCATCTCCCGGCTAGCTGAAGAGGTCCATAAGACAATTCTTTGTCTGCAATACCTATTTTGCCAATTGGCCTGAACCCTTTTACTGCCGACACGGAGCCCCGCCGATCCATCACAACTGGTCTGACGACGTAACCGTCCGAGGGTTTTCAACAGGCTCTTACGTTGCGACGTCCCCCGAAGGATCATCTGCTAGCCTGCCTGCCCCGGCCCGCTAGCTGTCTGAATCACTGTGTCTCCAGCTCGTTTAGCTACTCACTGGACCCTATGATCACTCGGCTACACATGCCTCTCCCTAATGTCATAATGCCTTGTCTATTGCTGTTTTGTTTAGTGATTATTGTCTTGTTTCACTGTAGAGCCTCCAGCCCTGCTCAATATGCCTTAGCTAGCCCTTTTGTTCCACCCCCCACACATGCAGTGACCTCACCTGGCTTAAATGGTGCCTCTAGAGACAAAACCTCTCTCATCGTCACTCAATGCCTAGGTTTACCTCCACTGTATTCACATCCTACCATACCCTTGTCTGTACAATATGCCTTGAATCTATTCTTCCGCGCCCAGAAATCTGCTCCTTTACCTCTCTGTTCCGAACGCACTAGACGACCAGTTCTTATAGCCTTTAGCTGTACCCTTATCCTACTCCTCCTCTGTTCCTCTGGTGATGTAGAGGTTAACCCAGGCCCTGCAACCCCTAGCTCCACTCCCATTCCCCAGGCGCTCTCAATTGTTGACTTCTGTAACCGTAAAAGCCTTGGTTTCATTCATGTTAACATCAGAAGCCTCCTCCCTAAGTTTGTTTTATTCACTGCTTTAGCACACTCCGCCAACCCGGATGTCCTAGCCATGTCTGAATCCTGGCTTAGGAAGGCCACCAAAAATCCAGAAATTTCCATCCCTAACTATAACATTTTCCGACAAGATAGAACTGCCAAAGGGGGCGGAGTTGCAATCTGCTGCAGAGATAGCCTGCAGAGGTCTGTCTTACTATCCAGGTCTGTGCCCAAACAATTCAAGCTTCTACTTTTAAAAATCCACCTTTCCAGAAACAAGTCTCTCACCATTGCCGCTTGCTATAGACCCCCTTCAGCCCCCAGCTGTGCCCTGGACACCGTATATGAATTGATTGCCCCCATCTATTTTCAGAGTTCGTAATGTTGGGTGACCTAAACTGGGACATGCTTAACACCCCGACCGTCCCCCGACCGTCCTACAATCGAAGCTAGATGCCCTCAATCTCACACAAATGATCAATGAATTTACCAGGTTCAACCCTAAATTCGTAACCTTGGGCACCCTCTTAGATATCATTCTGACCAACTTGCCCTCTAAATACACCTCTGCTGTCTTCAACCAGGATCTCAGCGATCATTGCCTCATTGCCTGTGTGCGTAATGGGTCCCCGGTCAAACGACCACCCCTCATCACTGTCAAACGCTCCCTAAAACACTTCAGCGAGCAGGCCTTTCTAATCGACCTGGCCCGGGTATCCTGGAAGGATATTGACATCATCCCGTCAGTAGAGGTTGCCTGGTTGCTCTTTAAAAGTGCTTTCCTCACCGTCTTAAATAAGCATGCCTCATTTCAATAAGCAATTTTCTACGGCTGGCCATGCTTTCCACCTGGCTACCCCTACCCTGGCCAACATCTCAGCACCCCCTGCAGCAACTTGCCTAAGCCCCCCCCCCCCCCCCCCCACACTTCTCCTTCACCCAAATCCAGACAGCTGATGTTCTGAAAGAGCTGCAAAATCTGGATCCCTACAAGTCAGCTGGGCTAGACAATCTGGACCCTCTCTTTCTAAAATTATCAGCCAAAATTGTTGTAACCCCTATTTCTAGCCTATTCAACCTCTCTTTCGTATCGTCTGAGATCCCCAAAGATTGGAAAGCTGCCGCGGTCATCCCCCTCTTCAAAGGGGGAGACACTCTAGACCCAAACTGTTATAGACCTATATCCATCCTGCCCTGCCTTTCTAAAATCTTCGAAAGCCAAACAAACAGATCACCGACCATTTCGAATCCCACCGTACCTTCTCCACTATGCAATCTGGTTTCCGAGCTGGTCATGGGTGCACCTCAGCCACGCTCAAGGTCCTAAACGATATCATAACCGCCATTGATAAAAGACAGTACTGTGCAGCCGTCTTCATCAACCTGGCCAAGGCTTTTGACTCTGTCAATCACCGCATTCTTATCGGCAGACTCAATAGCCTTGGCTTCTCAAATGACTGCCTCGCCTGGTTCACCAACTACTTCTCAGATAGAGTTCAATGTGTCAAATCGGGCCTCCCGGGTGGCGCAGTGGTCTAGGGCACTGCATCGCAGTGCTAGCTGTGCCACCAGAGTCTCTGGGTTCGTGCCCAGGCTCTGTCGCAGCCGGCCGCGACCGGGAGGTCCGTGGGGCGACGCACAATTGGCATAGCGTCGTCCGGGTTAGGGAGGGTTTGGCCGGTAGGGATATCCTTGTCTCATCGCGCTCCAGCGACTCCTGTGGCGGGCCGGGCGCAGTGCGCGCTAACCGAGGGGGCCAGGTGCACGGTGTTTCCTCCGACACATTGGTGCGGCTGGCTTCCGGGTTGGAGGCGCGCTGTGTTAAGAAGCAGTGCGGCTTGGTTGGGTTGTGCTTCGGAGGTCGCATGGCTTTCGACCTTCGTCTCTCCCGAGCCCGTACGGGAGTTGTAGCGATGAGACAAGATAGTAATTACTAGCGATTGGATACCACGAAAATTGGGGAGAAAAGGGGATAAAATGTATAAAAAAAAAAAAAAAGTGTCAAATCGGAGGGCTTGTTGTCCGGACCTCTGGTAGTCTCTACGGGGGTGCCACAGGGTTCAATTCTTGGGCCGACTCTTTTCTCTGTATATATCAATGATATCGCTCTTGCTGCTGGTGATTCATTCTGTATACATCTGGCCCTTCTTTGGACACTGTGCTAACAAACCTCCAAATGAGCTTCAATGCCATACAACACCCCTTCCGAGGCCTCCAACTGCTTTTAAATGCTAGTAAAACTAAGTGCATGCTCTTCAACCGATTGCTGCCCACACCCTCCTGCCCGACTAACATCACTACTCTGGACGGTTCTGACTTAGAATATGTGGACAACTACAAATACTTAGGTGTCTAGTTAGACTGTAAACTCTCTTTCCAGACTCACATTAAGCATCTCCAATCCAAAATTAAATCTAGAATTGGCTTCCTATTTCGCAACAAAGCATCCTTACTCATGCTGCCAAACATACCCTCATAAAACTGACTATCCTACCGATCCTTGACTTCGGCGATGTCATTTACAAAATAGCCTCCAACACTCTACTCAGCAAACTGGATGTAGTCTATCACAGTGCCATCCGTTTTGTCACCAAAGCCCCATGCACTACCCACCACTGCGACCTGTATTCTCTCGTTGGTTGGCCCTCACTACATATTCGTCGCCAAACCCACTGGCTCCAGGTCATCTATAAGTCTATGCTAGGTAAAGCCCCACCTTATCTCAGCTCACTGGTCACCATAGCAACACCCACCCGTAGCACACGCCCCAGCAGGTATATGTCACTGGTCACCCCCAAAGCCAAAACTTGCTTTGGCCGCCTTTCCTTCCAGTTCTCTGCTGCCAATCACTGGAACGAATTGCAAAAATCACTGAAGCTGGATTCTTATATCTCCCTCACTAACTTTAAGCATCAGCTGTCAGAGCAGCTTACCGATCACTGTACCTGTACACAGCCCATCTGTAAATAGCACACCCAACTACCTCATCCCCATATTGTTACTTATCCTCTTGCTCTTTTGCACCCCAGTATCTCTACTTGCACATCATCATCTGCACATATATCACTCGTGTTAATGCTAAATTATAATTATTTCACCTCCATGACCTATTTATTGCCTTACCTCCCTACACTTCTACATTTGCACACACTGTACATAGATTTTTCTATTGTGTTATTGATTGTACTTTTGCTTATGTGTAACTCTGTGTTGTTGTTTGTGTCGCACTGCTTTGCTTTATCTTGGCCAGGTCGCAGTTGTAAATGAGAACTTGTTCTCAGCTGGCCTACCTGGTTGAATAAAGGTGAAATAAAAAAATAAAAGTCATGTGGTTTGGTAAGACGAATGCCCCTCTCCCCACAGGTGTGATTACGACCTCTGAGGGTTTAGAACTTGAGGTAGTCACCTCATACAAGTACTTGGGAGTATGGCTAGACGGTACACTGCCCTTCTCTCAGCACATATCAAAGCTGCTGGCTGAAGTTAAATCTAGACTTGGTTTCCTCTATCAAAATCGCTCCTCTTTCACCCCAGCTGCCAAACTAGCTGATTCAGATGACCATCCTACCCACGCTAGCTAACGGTGCTCTCGACCGGCTAGATATTCGGCCATCAGATTTGCCACCAATGCTCCTTATAGGACACATCACAGCACTCTATACTCCTCTGTAAACTGGTCATCTCTGTATACCCGTCGCAAGACCCACTGGTTGATGCTTATTTATTAAACCCTCTTAGGCCTCACTCCCCCTAGCTGAGATATCTACTGCAGCCCTCATCCTCCACATACAACACCCGTTCTGCCAGTCACATTCTGTTAAAGGTCCCCAAAGCACACACATCCCTTGGTCGCTCCTCTTTTCAGTTCGCTGCAGCTAACAACTGGAACGAGCTGCAACAAACACGCAAACTGGAGAGGTTTATCTCAATCTCTTCATTCAAAGACTCAATCATGGACACTCTTACTGACAGTTGTGGATGCTTTGCGTGACTATTGTTATCTCTGCCCAATAATGTTTGTACCATGTTTTGTGTTGTTACCATGTTTGGTGTTACTACCATCCTGTGTTGTCATGTGTTGCTGCCTTGCTATGTTGTTGTCTTTGGTCTCTTTATGTAGTGTTGTCTCCTATATATTGTATTTATTTTTAATTTTTAATCCCAGGCCCCGTAGGAGGCCTTTTGGTAGGCCGTCATTGTAAATAAGAATCTGTTCTTAGCTGACTTGCCAAGTTAAATGAAATAAAAATGCCTGCCCTCTCTTGGCTACTACCTTTAACTACAGCAACATAATGTAGAATATTGCATCAGTAGCTTTTAGCTACTGGGCAAAGATGTATCAAATGGTATATGTCTAGGGTGCTGAAGACCAAAGAATATGTTCATCAGAAAGTAAAATACTCAAGAGACACACACACAGGTGTCTGGTATGCAGAGGTGTTTTAATCACATTAGAACCAAAGAAAAACACTGTGTCATTGGGTTAACCACAGTCTTTATATATAATAACCTTTATCCCAGAAAAACATCTACAGCCATTTACAGCTTTACTCTGATTGTAAAACAGAAAGACACATTCCCACAGAGAGGAGAGGAGTGATGGAGAGGGGAGTGATAATAGAGAGGAGTGATGGAGAGAGAGGAGTGATAATTGAGAGGAGTGATGGAGATAGGAGTGATACTTGAGAGGGAGACAGAGACAGAGTGCATCTCCAACAGTCCTTATATAAATTAGAAAAACCGACAGGCCATTTTTATTGGATTATTACATAAGTATTATACATTACAAAAATATGATATAGTTGTTATAGAAGCGCAAAGGCGTTAAGCTGAGTGATCGTAGCTGGGTCGTATTCAGTAGCAAAACGGTTTGAAAACAGACAAGGAAGAATTGCTTCTTATTGCACAAGTTCAAGCTGTAAATCCCCATTTTATTCCATTTCTAAATGTTTTCTCCCTACTGAATACAACTCTGGGTCCTCAGGTTCTTCATTCAGTGACATTGAATGTGACCCCTCCCACTCGCTCCCAAATAAGGAATCATGCCTATATAGGCCACGCCTCCCTCATCCAAGAATGACATGCAGCTCCTCTAGTGTTCTATATCTAGGCCGGATATATACAGTTTAGGACAACGCAATAATCAATAATTCCATGCGGCAGCATTAGAAAATAAACAAATTAATTGGACCAGTGCCACTGCTGATTCTACAGGATTAGCATTGAAAATGTGACAATCGGTCTGAAAAATAAAGGGTCTGTAGATAACTAGAAACACATTTAAATGAATAGAATGACAGTAAAACAGTTATGCTATGTGTTTGCTGACTAGTTAGCTGAAATTCACTACAATTGTGTTCCTTTTCCACTTGATGGCAAACTTTCTGTACTGCTAAAATTCACTTCCAGTCATTTTCGCTCGCATTGCTAGTCCCATTGTTTAGAATTCTTCTGCATTTATGCAAAGACTTATAGAATATTAGAATCCTCTTATCCTAACCTGTATATTTTTGACCTAGGCCCATACCAGGAAGTCAGGTAGATCAGGAAGAAAAGTTAGGACTTAAAGAATTAACGCAATAATTAGAAAAATAATATAAAAAAAATAACAGAGGAGCTGGTTGGTAGATGAGTATGTAGAGGGAGTAAGTGTAAATGGAGGGATGGAAGAAGAGCGAGAGAGAGAGAGAGAGAGAGAGAGGGTAGAGGAGAGGGAGAGAGAGGGTAGAGGAGGGAGGGAGAGAGAGAGAGGGTAGAGGAGAGGGAGAGAGAGGGTAGAGGGAGGGAGAGAAGGTAGAGGAGGGAGGGAGAGAAGGTAGAGGAGGGAGGGAGAGAAGGTAGAGGAGGGTGGGAGAGAAGGTAGAGGAGGGAGGGAGAGAAGGTAGAGGAAGGAGGGAGAGAGAAATGGTAGAGGAGGGAGGGAGGGAGAAAAGGTAGAGGGAGGGATAGAAGGTAGAGGAGGGAGGGAGAAATGGTAGAGGAGGGAGGGAGCAAAGGTGGAGTGCTAGAAGTGAAACGTAAGTAAGGGAGAGGAAGAAGGGAGAGAGCGATTGAGGAGTTATTGCTGGGCGTAGTAGCATGGTTTCCACTGTCGGTCGGAGTAGGGATAGCAGAGGAGAGGGATGGAGGAGAGGAGTGATAGAGTAGTTATTGTTGTGGGTAGTATGGCTGTGGTGGTGGTTGTTGGGGCTGCTGTTGGTAGGTGTAGGGGTGCTGCTGTGTGGGGGGGACCCCAGGGTAGCCCCCCTGTCCGGGTGCTGCGGCCTGCTGATAGGGGACGTAGGGCTGCATGTTAGGCTGCATAGTGGGGGGCATGTTGTACTGGCCGTACGCTGCATACGGGTTATAACCCATAGGCATCTGGTAGGCATACCTGGAGATACAGAGAAAGAGAGGTTAGTGTGTATGAAAATGAGAAGACAGGGATAGTTAGAAGAGAGAGAGTTAACAGAAGTGAGACGAACAACAGACGGACTACAGTTGTGCAACGCACACAGCCTACCAACTAGGACAATAAGGATATTGATTGATTTGATTGACTCACCCGGGGTATCCCTGATATGTGGGGTAAGGTGGTCCCTGGGCCTGTGAGGGAGGGGCCATGGGTGGGGGGTTTACTGGTTGAGGCTGGTTACTGGGAGGGTTGCCTGGTGCGGAGGCGGCCTGGGGGGGGAAGGCAGGGGGAGGGGGCCGCTCGGGAGGCTGGGCCTTCGCCTGGGGCTGCTGAGGCTGCTGGAAACGGAAGAGGGAAAGATCAGAGGTCAATAAAAATCAGTCAAAACAGATAAATAGTAAACCTTGTGACAACTGCTGATGTAAAGGGGTTAACAAACATTTCATTGATTGCTTGAAAAGGGATATTTTTACAACGTCACAATAAGAGACAATATTACGGTCATGTCTCTGTCGTGATTGAGGGAGTTCGTCAGGCTGAACCGGGCTATGGCCCGTCAAGACCAGGTGAAGCTGCTCAAATCAAACAGTCATTGTCAACAAGGCAGCATTGTGCATCGTTGAGAAACATACAATATATGTTTGAATTTTCAAACTAGTTTTCCTTGGTAAGATAAAGCACATGTTTATTTTATCAAGAGCAAACACTTTAGCATTAAGTCAATACTCCACGTGCTTCACATACGTCACTCTGTTGAGCCAACTTCGCCATCGGCTTTGAAAGGGGCACACAACTCACACGCGGGAGACGGCTCGGTTACAAACGAATGCAATCGCTTTCACCCGATGCAAATTTCGCCCACCCAGTGAACCGGGCAAGTTTAATTGAATCCTCATTGGCACAGAGCTGCCTTCTGATTGGGCTGGAGGGAGGAGCCACCCAGCTGTGATTGGCTACTTACGAAGACAGTCCTTGGTGCGGGGGTTGGTCCAGTGGCGGTGGGGGTGGGGTTAGTCTGGTAGGCAGGGACAGAGAAGGACGGGGCACTGGGCTCCCTGGCGATGCTCTGCTGCAAATCCCTGGGTGGGTAACCACAATAACAGCAATGTCAGTCAGTGGTCACCAAGGCAACCCCAACATCAGTTGCTCGTCATGGTCACTTCTAGTTCACATAAATCACCAATCACATAAAAACATAATCAATGACATTTCACTAATAACACAATACAGTGATTATTACAAATATTCATAACTGCAGCATCGTTATTGAGACGACATCACCACCACATACTTCAGCAGTTCATCCCGTTCTGTCTTGCGGGCGAAGACGATGTCACTGCACTTGTTCTGGAACTTCAGCAGGATCTCTGTGAGGTCATTGTAGAACTACAGAGAGCGAGAAGGTGATTGGTCAGACTGAGAGACAACCAAAGTCATCCAATCATCAAGCCCTTGTCAAGTTCAACCGGTTGTTTTTCCGGGGTTAGAACAAAAATGTGTATTGTTGGGTGACACCGTCTTAGAAACAGCCCTCCTTTTCCCTGGACAACCCACCCATTCCCTAGAAACAACCCTTCCTGCCGTTCCCTAGGCGACAGTTACCTTGGTGCCCTCTCTGAGGTTGCTGGTGATCTCAACGTAGCTGTCGTGGGCCGAGGCCAGCTTCTTCAACACCTCCTCACGATCATTAGCCTCCGAGTTGGACTGCTTCAGACTGGAGAACTCCTGGTGAGATGCCTGGGGGGAGACAATCAACAGTTGGAGATGGAAGGAGAGAATCGATAAAGTAACATTTCTCGCCATCTGAAAAAAGTATTTGTTGAAATTGTGTATAGGGGTGTTTAGGCGAGTGTGTGTCTGTAGCCTACCTGCACGTTGCCCAACAGCTCTTCCTGAGAGCGGAGGCTGGCTTGAACCCTCTGGCTGTAGCTGCCGTATGATTGGTCCAGCTGGCTCATTGACAGTGACTCCTCATTGATGGCCCCGTCCTGAGCCAGAGCCGTCAGGAAGCTGGAGGACATGTCAAAGGTCACACCCTTAATCTCCGTCTCCAGCACCTCCCTCCCTCTCTTCACCTCCTCTAGCTGGGACAGCTGGGAACGCAACACACTCACAACCTAGAGGGAGAGAGAATACATAGTTAGAACACACACACACACACACACACACACACACACACACACACACACACACACACACACACACACACACACACACACACACACACACACACACACACACACACACACACACACACACACACACACACACACACACACACACACACACACACACAATCCCTCACCTCGCTGCCCTGCAATGTCTTAGCAGGGTTGGCTGAAGGTATGGCAGCGGTGAGTTCAGCCTCAGGTTTACAGAGGAGAGCGATCATCTCACAGTGTGCATTATAACGCTCCCTGACCACCTGGTCAGCCTGCACTGCCTTGTCCAACACACTACGGAAGTTACCACCCTCTGGACCGCCGGAGGTAGAGAAGCAGAAATAAATATCATTTGATTCCAAGGTAGTACACAACACCACACATATCAGTATGTTTGTTTTTGGATGTGTGTGTAGGCATGAGTAGGTGTGTGAGTGTGTGTACCCGCTCTGAGTGGTTTGTAGAGGTCTCCAGAGGGAGTTCTGTTCCAGCGTTGGCTGAACTTGGATCTCAGCTCGCTGTCTGTCGACTCCTCATCATCCAGCATCTTCAGAGACTACAAACACACACACATTACACATCATGGGTATACGAACGCGCGCGCGCGTGTGTGTGTGTATACACACACACCTCATCCAGGATCTCTCTGTTGCGTGTCAGTAGTTCCGGCAGGTCTCTGATCAGTTGCTCTATGCTCTGCAGCCCCCCCTGCTGGACGATGGCATGGGCCTTTTCAATAATGGATTGTGGGATAGAATCTCCAGACAGGTCCTCCAGAGCCGCAGGCAGGTTCAGAGATGCCAGGACACTGTTGTTAAATTATCAATACATGATCAATATAGACATGCCAACACACTGTTTAGTTATTAACACAATTCACCACCAATAAATACGACGTACACAGTGTACAAAACATTAAGAACACCTGCTATTTTCATGACAGATTGACCAGGTGAATCCAGGTGAAAGCTATGATCCCTTATTGATGTTAAATCCACTTCAAGCAGTGTAGATGAAGGGGAGGAGATAGGTTAAAGAAGGGTTTTTAAGCCTCGAGACAATTGAGACATGGATTGTGTATGTGTGCCATTCAGAGGGTGAATGGGCAAGACAAAATATTTAAGTGCCTTTGAATGGGGTATGGTAGTAGGTGCCAGGTGCACCGGTTTGTGTCAAGAACTGCAACACTGCTGGGTTTTTCACGCTCAACAGTTCCCTGTGTGTATCAAGAATGGTCCACCACCCAAAGTACATCCAGCCAACTTGACACAACTGTGGGAAGCATTGGAGTCAACATGGGCCAGCATCCCTGTGGAATGCTTTCGACACCTTGTAGAGTCCACGCCCTGACGAATTGAGGCTGTTCTGAGGGCAAAGGGGGGGGGGGGGGGGGGGGTGCAACTCAAGGCTAGCTGCAGGAAGCAGAAATTTGCTTCCTGCAACACAAACTCAAAAAAGTTCTGGGACACTGTAAAGTCCATGGAGAATAAGAACACCGCCTCCCAGCTGCCCACTGCACTAAGGATAGGAAACACTGTCACCACCGATAAATCCACTATAATTGAGAATTTCAATAAGCATTTTTCTACGGCTGGCCATGCTTTCCACCTGGCTACCCCTACCCCGGTCAACAGCACTGCACCCCCCACAGCAACTCGCCCAAGCCTTCCCCATTTCTCCTTCTCCCAAATCCAGTCAGCTGATGTTCTGAAAGAGCTGCAAAATCTGGACCCCTACAAATCAGCTGGGCTAGACAATCTGGACCCTTTCTTTCTAAAATGATCTGCCGAAATTGTTGCAACACTTATTACTAGTCTTTTCAACCTCTCTTTCGTGTCGTCTGAGATTCCCAAACATTGGAAAGCAGCTGCGGTCATCCCCCTCTTCAAAGGGGGGGACACTCTTGACCCAAACTGCTACAGACCTATATCTATTCTACCCTGCCTTTCTAAGGTCTTCAAAAGCCAAGTCAACAAACAGATTACCGACCATTTTGAATCCCACCATACCTTCTCCACTATGCAATCTGGTTTCAGAGCTGGTCATGGGTGCACCTCAGCCACGCTCAAGGTCCTAAACGATATCATAACCGCCATCGATAAGAAACAATACTGTGCAGCCATATTCATTGACCTGGCCAAGGCTTTCGACTCTGTCGATCACCACATCCTCATCGGCAGACTCGATAGCCTTGGTTTCTCAAATGATTGCCTCGCCTGGTTCACCAACTACTTCTCTGATAGAGTTCAGTGTGTCAAATCGGAGGGCCTGTTGTCCGGGCCTCTGGCAGTCTCTACGGGGGTGCCACAGGGTTCAATTCTTGGACTGACTCTCTTCTCTGTATACATCAATGATGTCGCTCTTGCTGCTGGTGAGTCTCTGATCCACCTCTACGCAGACGACACCATTCTGTATACTTCTGGCCCTTCTTTGGACACTGTGTTAACAACCCTCCAGGCGAGCTTCAATGCCATACAACTCTCCTTCCGTGGCCTCCAATTGCTCTTAAATACAAGTAAACCTAAATGCATGCTCTTCAACCGATCGCTGCCTGCACCTGCCCGCCCGTCCAACATCACTACTCTGGACGGTTCTGACTTAGAATATGTGGACTACAAATACCTAGGTGTCTGGTTAGACTGTAAACTCTCCTTCCAGACTCACATCAAACATCTCCAATCCAAAGTTAAATCTAGAATTGGCTTCCTATTTCGCAACAAAGCATCCTTCACTCATGCTGCCAAACATACCCTTGTAAAACTGACCATCCTACCGATCCTCGACTTCGGCGATGTCATTTACAAAATAGCCTCCAATACCCTACTCAATAAATTGGATGCAGTCTATCACAGTGCCATCCGTTTTGTCACCAAAGCCCCATATACGACCCACCACTGCGACCTGTACGCTCTCGTTGGCTGGCCCTCGCTTCATACTCGTCGCCAAACCCACTGGCTCCAGGTCATCTACAAGACCCTGCTAGGTAAAGTCCCCCCTTATCTCAGCTCGCTGGTCACCATAGCAGCACCCAACCGTAGCACGCGCTCCAGCATGTATATCTCTCTGGTCACCCCCAAAACCAATTCTTCCTTTGGCCGCCTCTCCTTCCAGTTCTCTGCTGCCAATGACTGGAACGAACGAATCTCTGAAACTGGAGACACTTATCTCCCTCACTAGCTTTAAGCACCAGCTGTCAGAGCAGCTCAGATTACTGCACCTGTACATAGCCCATCTATAATTTAGCCCAAACAACTACCTCTCCCCCTACTGTATTTATTTATTTTGCTCCTTTGCACCCCATTATTTCTATCTCTACTTTGCACATTCTTCCACTGCAAATCTACCATTCCAGTGTTTTACTTGCTGTATTGTATTTACTTCACCACCATGGCCTTTTTTTTTGCCTTTACCTCCCTTATCTCATCCCATTTGCTCACATTGTATAAAGACTTATTTTTCTACTGTATTATTGACTGTATGTTTGTTTTACTCCATGTGTAACTCTGTGTTGTTGTATGTGTCGAACTGCTTTGCTATATCTTGGCCAGGTCGCAGTTGTAAAGGAGAACTTGTTCTCAACTTGCCTACCTGGTTAAATAAAAAAAATATTAGGAAGGTGTTCTTAATGTTTTGTCCACTCAGTGTATGATGACGTAACCGGGTGCTGTTGACTGTATTGATAATGTAATGTACTGAAATTAATACAGTAGACAAAAAAACAATTCAATTGTTAAATGATCAAAGTAACATCCATACCCGTTGCAGAGGTTAGTAGCTTCCCTCATAGTTCCTACCAGTCTGTTGACGGTCTCAGCCTTCCTCTGGCTGTACACACTCATACTCTGCTGCACAGCCATGGGCACCATCTTCTCAAACAAGTCTATACAGACACACACATCATAAACTAACCCACACATTTACAAACACTTTTAGACATCTACACAAAAAGCAAAAGTGTGCCCCCCCCCGTACCAGTGAACTTGGCGCTGAGTGGTTGTGTGTGTACTCGGTCTCTCACCAGTGAACTTGGCGCTGAGTGGTTGTGTGTGTACTCGGTCTCTCACCAGTGAACTTGGCGCTGAGTGGTTTTGTGTGTACTCGGTCTCTCACCAGTGAACTTGGCGCTGAGTGGTTGTGTGTGTACTCGGTCTCTCACCAGTGAACTTGGCGCTGAGTGGTTGTGTGTGTACTCGGTCTCTCACCAGTGAACTTGGCGCTGAGTGGTTGTGTGTGTACTCGGTTTCTCACCAGTGAACTTGGAGCTGAGTGGTTGTGTGTGTACTCGGTCTCTCACCAGTGAACTTGGCGCTGAGTGGTTGTGTGTGTACTCGGTCTCTCACCAGTGAACTTGGCGCTGAGTGGTTGTGTGTGTACTCGGTTTCTCACCAGTGAACCTCGCGTTGAGTGGTTGTGTGTGTACTCGGTCTCTCACCAGTGAACTTGGCGCTGAGTGGTTGTGTGTGTACTCGGTTTCTCACCAGTGAACCTCGCGTTGAGTGGTTGTGTGTGTACTCGGTCTCTCACCAGTGAACTTGGCGCTGAGCGGAGGTGTGATGGTGGTAGCCTTGACCAGCGCTGCCTTGCCGATGTGTTCCAGGTCTTTGACCTCGGGGACGCGGTCGTGGTAGATGAAGTCATTGTCCTTCTTAGCGGCGGTCAGAGCACGGCTGATCTTATCACTAAGGTCTTTCACACTGACGTACTCATCATAGCGAGACGCTACCGTCTTCACCAGCTCTGTAGCATGCTGCAGGGAAGGAGAGAATAGAGGAGTGAATGATAGTCAGATCCTTCGCACTGTCAATCATAAAGCAGGGCTAGACTCTTCACTAATTAGTTTGCTGAGGGATGGAGAGAACGAGAGAATAGAGAAGAGTAAACAAAGTATGAAGACTTTGGTTGAGTGGTTGTGTTTACAGTGGGAAGAAAAAGTAGGTGAACCCTTTAGAATTACCTGGATTTCTGCATAAATTATTCATAAAATCTGATCTTCACCCAAGTCATAACAATAGACAAACAGTCTGCTTAAACTAATAACACAAACAATTATAATTGTTCATGTCTTTATTGAACACACCGTGTAAACATTCACAGTGCAGGTTGGAAAAAGCATGTGAACCCTTGGATTTAATAACAGGTTGACCCTCCTTTGGCAGGAGGAAAACCAAACGTTTTCTTTAGTTGGGGATCAGAACTGCACAACGGTCAGGAGGAATTTTGGACCATTTACAAAACTGTTTCAGTTCCACAATATTCTTGGGGTGTCTGGTGTGAACCGCTCACTTGATGTCATGCCACAGCATCTCAGACGGGTTGAGGTCAGGACTGACTGGGCCACTCCAGAAGGTGTATTTTCTTCTGTTGAAGCCATTCTGTTGTTGATTTACTTCTGTCTTTCGGGTTGTTGTCCTGTTGCATCACCCAACTTCTGTTGAGCTTCTATTGGCAGACAGATAGCCTTACATTCTCATGCAAAATGTCTTGATAAACTTGGGAATTCATTTTCCCGACGATGATAGCAAGCTGTCCAGGCCCTGAGGCAGCTAAGCAGCCCAAACCATGATGCTCCCTCCACCATACTGTACAGTTGGGATGAGGTTTGATGTTGGTGTGCTGTGCCTTTTTTGTCCACACAGTGTTGTGTGTTCCTTTAGTTTCATCTGTCCACAGAATATTTTGCCAGTGGCGCTGTGGAACATCCAGGTGCTTTTTTGCAAACTTCAGACGTGCAGCAATGTTTTTTTGGGACAGCAATGGCTTCTTCCGTGGTGTCCTCCTATGAACACCATTCTTGTTTAGTGTTTTACGTATCGTACTCGTCAACAGAGATGTTAGCATGTTCCAGAGATTTCTGTAAGTCTTTAGCTGACACTCTATGATTAACCTCATTGAGCGCTCTTGCAGTCATCTTTGCAGGACGGCCATTCCTAGGGAGAGTAGCAACAGTGCTAAACTTCCTCCATTTATAGACAATTGGTCTTACCATGTACTGACTTTTAGAGATACCTTTGTAACCCTTTCCAGCTTTATGCAAGGCAACCATTCTTAATCTTAGGTCTTCTGACATCTCTTTTGTTCGAGGCATGGTTCACATCAGGCAATGCTTCTTGTGAATAGCAAACTCAAATTTTGTGCGTGTTTATAAAATAAAATGGGGCAGGATAGCTCTAACCAAAATCTCCAATCTCGTTTCATTGCTTTAACTCCAGGTTAGTTGACACCCGACTCCAATTAGCTTTTGGAGAAGTCATTAGCCTAGGGGTTCACATACTTTTTCCAACCTACACTGTGAATTTTTTTATTATGTATTCAATATAGACAAAATACAATAATTTGTGTTTTTAGTTTAAGCACACTGTTTGTCTATTGTTGTGACTTAGATGAAGATCAGATCAAATTTTATGTCAAATTTATGCAGAAATCCAGGTAATTTTAAAGGTTCACATACTTTTTCTTGCCACTCTATTTGGTCATAAGAAAATCACTACATTTTCAGGTTGGCTACACTGTAAGAACCACTGGGTTAGAGTTGCGCTGTGTGTGTACCTGCAAGCGAGCGATCTCCTCCCCAAAGTGTTTCTTCTGCTTGGCGAGGATAGACTGGTGTAGCTCAGCGTTGGCCTGCATGATGCAGTGTTTAGCTGCCAGCACCGGCAACACCTCCTGGAAATAAATACACTGACCAGGGAGAAGCAACCACAGAGCAGTGCGCACACGCACGCACACGGGGCAAACCAAAACACATACACGCAAACAAAGGGAAAACCAAAGAACAACACCGCCAAGAGCAAATCACGAACGAGTTTCACGTCACAGAAGCCAAATCAGGAACACATGCACACACACCACCACGAGGGATGCAGAGAGCGGAGGATAACAGGAGAGAACAGAACAGGACAGGCAATGAGTAAGTGATTAACCTTTCTGCAACATTCACCCAAACTTTATTACAAAGTAGTGTGTGTGTGTCTGCAAAGTCCAGCCCATGTATTCCCACCCCAGACCGTGTGTGTGTGTGTGTGTGTGTGTGTCTGTGAGCGTCTTTTAGTAGTAAGACAGGTCAGTCAGATTTCAAACACATAATTTCAGAAGCTCATTATTAGGTAGTGAGAGACCAATAAGAACGGGAGTGAGACGGTGAAAGCGCCACTGAGAATACAGCCCAAGTAGTGAACAAGAACAACCAATGAGAAAACAGCTCAGGTAGTGGATAACAAATCAGAATGGAGACTGTATGGTAAACAACCAATCGGAACAGAGATAGTGAAATGAGAGAAATGGGGAAAGTTCCACACCCTGAGGGTTATCCTCACACACACACACACACATACACACACGCGCACACACACACCTTGGGCAGGTTCTCTTTGTACTGACACTGCTTGAAGGCGTCGCTGTAGAAATCTGCCGCCTGATTGGCCAGTTTAGCGATGATGGCGTCCTTCATCTTATCTGTAGGGCAAACGATACCATGGTTACTTGATTTATGCACACACACGGGTAATGTGTGTGTATAGCATGTGTGTGTGTGTGTGTGACGTATGTGTGTACCTGAAGTAGCCTTGAGAAAGAAGACTTCCTGTGCCTGAGCCAGCATGATGAGACTGAGGGTTCCTACGGTCTCAGGAGAGATGTCCATTGTAGGTTCTCTGTTCAGAGCGGACAGCACTGTGTCCTTAATGTGACCAAATGCTCCACTCGCCAACTGGAGGGAGTGGAGGAGGGAGAGAGTATGACAGAGAGAGATGGAAAGACAGACAAGGGGGGGTATTGGTTATATTATTACTATGTAGAATTTAAGTATTATTATAAAAAAGGTAGTCATTGGCTGTAATATCATTAGCAGTACTGTAGTAATACCTGGTAGTAATATCAGTATTACTATAGATTTTGGTAGTATTTGGCTGTAGTATTAGTAGTACTGTAGTAATTAGATGTGGTATAAATAATAGTGTTACTATAGAACCTGGTAGTATTGTAGCATTACTGTAGTAGTACCTGGTAGTATTTGGCTGCGGCCTTCAGTCCTTCATCGCTGTCCAGGTTTTGTTCTGAAGCGATCTGACTTGCCAACGCTGCTCCATTGAACAACACACATGTCTTCTCATAGCCCAGACTGGCCAGGGCTAAAACGCGCGCGCGCACACACACACACACACACACACACACACACACACACACACACACACACACACACACACACACACACACACACACACACACACACACACACACACACACACACACACACACACACACACACACACACACACACACACACACACACACACACACACACCAGGCTGATGGGGTTACAATAGGGTTACAGAGATTCACCTCTCACTGTGAGATAGCACACGCCAGCCCAGCTCTACACATGCCATAGACAGGTAATAATTTAGGTATGTTGCAGGGTTTCCATGAGGAACATTTGGCACCGGACAAGTGACCTGAAAGATTTGACATTTATCTGACATTTGAGAACTGTACTGGTCATCCATATGCATTGGGAAAGTAACCCATTAGGGCATCCATCCACGCAGCCAGCGCAATCAATAAACAAGGGATATTGGCCAAATGAGCCACACTTACGTGTCCTTAAAACCAGCCTTTCAACAAATTACAAAAACACTATCCCTTGTGTTTTGATGTTTAGCATATGCAGAACTTTATAGTCTGTTTTATTGGTTTTAACTTTCCTCAAATATCAATTGTCCACCTTACGGTTCAGCTGTCAGAGATTTGATCACTAAATGCATCAGGGAATTGCATGCATAGGCCTATAGGCATCTACTGTATGAAATTAATATTTAAAAAGATCAAATCAAATTTGATTTGTCACATGCACTGAATAGACCTTACAGTGAAATGCTTACTTACAAGCCCTTAACAATCAGTAAAAAAAAGAAAGAAAAAAAAGAAGTGTGAAATGATTTACTAAAATAAACTGAAGTAAAATATAAATAAAAAATAAAATTTAAAATGTTTTTTTTAAACATTTTTTAAAGAGCAACAATAAAATAACAGTAGCGAGGCTATATAAAAAGGGGTACTGGTACAGAATCAAGGTAATATGTACATGTAGGTAGAGGTAAAGTGACTATGCATAGATAATAAACAGAGTGTAGCAGCAGCGTAAAAAATGGGGGTGGGGTCAATGCAAATAGTCCGGGTAGCCATTTGATTAGCTGTTCAGGAGTTTTATGGCTTAGGGGTAGAAGCTGTTAAGAAGCCTTTTGGACCTAGACCTGGCACTCCTGCACCGCTTGACATGCGGTAGTAGAGAAGAGTTTATGACTAGGGTGGCTGGAGTCTGACAATTTTAGGGCCTTCCTCTGACACCACCTGGTATAGAGGTCATGGATGGCAGGAAGCATGGCCCCAGTGATGTACTGGGCCGTACGCACTACCCTCTGTAGTGCCTTGCGGATGGAGACCGAGCAGTTGCCATATCAGGCGGTGATGCAACCAGTCAGGATGCTCTCAATGGTGCAGCTGTAGAACTTTTTGAGGATCTGAGGACCCATGCCAAATCTTTTCCTGAGGGAGAATAGGCATTGTCATGCCCTCTTCACGACTCTCTCCACATTGGTGATGTGGACACCAAGGAACATGAAGCTCTCAACCTGCTCCACTAGAGTCCCGTCGATGAGAATGGGCGTGCTCCTTTTCCTGTAGACCATGATCATCTCCTTTTCTTGATCACATTGAGGGAGAGGTTGTTATGCTGGCACCAGACTGCCAGGTCTCTGACATTCTTCCTATAGGCTGTGTCATCATTGTCGGTGATCAGGCCTACCACTGTTGTGTCATCAGCAAACTTAATGATAGTGTTGGAGTCGTGCTTGGCCATGCAGTCATTGGTGAACAGGGAGTACAGGAGGGGACTGAGCACGCACCCCTGAGGGGCCCCCGTGTTAAGGATCAGCGTGGCAGATGTGTTGTTACCTACCCTTACTACCTGGGAGCGGCCTGTCAGGAAGTCCAGGATCCAGTTGCAGAGGGAGGTGTCTAGTCCCAGGGTCCTTAGCTTATTGATGAGCTTTGAGGGCACTATGGTGTTGAACACTGAGCTGTAGTCAATGAACAGCATTCTCACGTAGGTGTTCCTTTTGTCCAAGTGGGAAAGGGCAGTGTGGAGTGCAATAGAGATTGCGTCATCTGTGGATCTGTTGGGGCCATATGCAAATTGGAGTGGGTCTAGGGTTTCTGGGATAATGGTGTTGATGTGAGCCGTGACCAGCCTTTCAAAGCACTTCATGGCTACAGACTTGAGTGCTACGGGTTGGTAGTCATTCAGGGAAGTTACCTGGGTGTTCTTAGGCACAGGGACTATGGTGGTCTGCTTGAAACATGTTGGTATTACAGACTCCATCAGGGACAGGTTGAAAATGTCAGTGAAGGGCCTCCCGGGTGGCGCAGTGGTCTAGGGCACTGCATCGCAGTGCTAACTGCGCCACCAGAGTCTCTGGGTTCGCGCCCAGGCTCTGTCGCAGCCGGCCGCGACCGGGAGGTCCGTGGGGCGACGCACAATTGGGCTAGCGTCGTCCGGGTTAGGGTGGGTTTGGCCGGTAGGGATATCCTTGTCTCATCGCGCTCCAGCGACTCCTGTGGCGGGCCGGGCGCAGTGCGCGCTAACCAAGGGGGCCAGGTGCACGGTGTTTCCTCCGACACATTGGTACGGCTGGCTTCCGGGTTGGAGGCGCGCTGTGTTAAAGAAGCAGTGCGGCTAGGTTGGGTTGTGCTTCGGAGGACGCATGGCTTTCGACCTTCGTCTCTCCCGAGCCCGTACGGGAGTTGTAGCGATGAGACAAGATAGTAATTACTAGCGATTGGATACCACGAAAATTGGGGAGAAAAGGGGATAAAATTAAAAAATAAAAAATAAAAAAATAAAATGTCAGTGAAGACACTTGCCAGTTGGTCAGCGCATGCTCGGAGTACACTTCCTGGTAATCCGTCTGGCCCTGCAGCCTTGTGAATGTTGACCTGTTTAAAGGTCTTACATCGGCTACGGAACGCGTGACCACACAGTCTTCCGGAACCGCTGGTGCTCTAATGCATGCTTTAGTGTTGCTTGCCTTGAAGCGGGCATAGAAGTCATTTAGCTCGTCTGGTAGGCTTGTGTCACTGGGTAGCTCGCGGCTGTGCTTCCCTTTGTAGTCCGTAATAGTTTGCAAGCATTGCCACATCCGACAAGCGTTGGAGCCAGTGTAGTACAATTCAATCTTAGTCCTGTATTGATGCTTTGCATGTTTTATGGTTGGTGGTGGGGCATAGCGGGCTTTCTTATAAATGTCCGGGTTAGAGTCCCACTCCTTGAAAGCGGCAGCTCTACCCTTTAAATAGTGCGGATGTTGCCTGTAACCCATGGCCTCTGGTTGGGGTATGTACAGTACATACCCCAACCCCAACCATACAGCTTGAAGACTGGGTCAACACACAGAGAGCAGACGGCCGAGGTGTTTCAACTGTGCAGATCCGACTGAAAGCCAAAACAATCGCCACCGTAATGAAGTTTGAGGATTTTAGAGGTGGACCGTTTTAGTGCCAGCATTGGTTTGTGGTGGTAAATTGACAGCTACGAAAAATATAGATGAAAACTCTCTTGGTAAATAGTGTGGTCTACAGCTTATCATGAGATACTCTACCTCAAGTGAGCAAAACCTTAAGACTTTCTTAATATTAATTTAGTGCACCAGCAGTTATTTACAAATAGACACAGACCTCCACCCCTTGTCTTACCGGAGGCAGATGTTCCGTCTTGCCGATACACGGAAAACTCAGCCAGCTGTATGTTATGCATGTCCTTCTTTCAGCCACGACTCAGTGAAACATAAGATATTACAGTTAATGTCCCGTTGGTAGGATAGTCTTGATCGGAGCTCATCCAGTTTATTATCCAACGTTGGCTAATAGGACTGATGGTAGAGGCGGACTACACACTCGCCGTCGGATCCTTACAAGGCACACCGACCTACGTCCTCGAAATCTCTGTCTCTTCTTCATGCGAATGACGGGAATTTGAGCCTTGGCTGGTGTCTGAATTAAATCCTTCGCATGTAGACACGTTAAAGAAAAAAATCTTCGTCCAGTACGAGGTGAATAATCGCTGTCTTGATATCCAGAAGCTTTTTTTGGTCATAAGAGACGGTGGCAGAAACATTATGTACAAAATAAGTAACAAATAACGTGAAAAAACACACACGATAGCACAATTGGTTAGGAGCCCGTAAAATGGCTGCCATCTCATCCGGCACCATAAATATAAAAGAAAGAAAAGCTTAGGCCTAGCCCCAGAGAGAGAGAGAGATGGAGATATGCTGGCGGAATGATATGACAGGACATGCATTTCTTTATCCTTGTCAGATAGGCTACTGCGTCTGCTATACAGATATATACAGTTGTGGCCAAATGTTTTGAGAATCACACAAATATTAATTTTTACAAAGTCTGCTGCCTCAGTTTGTATGATGGCAATTTGCATATACTCCAGAATGTTATGAAGAGTGATCAGATGAATTGCAATTCATTGCAAAGTCCCTCTTTGCCATGCAAATGAACTGCATCCCCCCAAAACATTTCCACTGCAATTCAGCTCTGCCACAAAAGGACCAGCTGACATCATGTCAGTGATTCTCTTGTTAACACAGGTGTGAGTGTTGACGAGGACAAGGCTAGAGATCACTCTGTCATGCTGATTGAGTTTGAATAACAGACTGGAAGCTTCAAAATGAGGGTGGTGCTTGGAATCATTGTTCTTCCTCTGTCAACTATAGTTACCTGCAAGGAAACACGTGCCGTCATCATTGCTTTGCACAAAAAGTGCTTCACCGGCAAGGATATTGCTGCCAGTAAGATTGCACCTAAATCAACCATCTATCGGATCATCAAGAACTTCAAGGAGAGCGGTTCAATTGTTGTGAAGAAGGCTTCAGGGCGCCCAAGAAAGTCCAGCAAACGCCAGGACCGTCTCCTAAAGTTGATTCAGCTGCGGGATCAGGGCACCACCAGTACAGAGCTTGCTCAGGAATGGCAGCAGGCAGGTGTGAGTGCATCTGCACGCACAGTGAGGTGAAGACTTTTGGAGGATGGCCTGGTGTCAAGAAGGGCAGCAAAGAAGCCACTTCTTTCCAGGAAAAACATCAGGGACAGACTGATACTCTGCAAAAGGTACAGGAATTGGACTGCTGAGGACTGGGGTAAAGTAATTTTCTCTGATGAATCCCCTTTCCGATTGTTTGGGGCATCCGGAAAAAAGCTTGTCCGGAGAAGACAAGGTGAGCGCTACCGTCAGTAGCTGTCATGCCAACAGTAAAGCATCCTAAGACCATTCATGTGTGGGGTTGCTTCTCAGCCAAGGGAGTGGGCTCACTCAGAATGTTGCCTAAGAACACAGCCATGAATAAAGAATGGTACCAACACATCCTCCGAGAGCAACTTCTCCCAACCATCCAGGAACAGTTTGGTGACGAACAATGCCTTTTCCAGCATGATGGAGCACCTTGCCATAAGGCAAAAGTGATAACTAAGTGGCTCGGGGAACAAAACATCAATATTTTGAGTCCATGGCCAGGAAACTCCCCAGACCTTAATCCCATTGAGAACTTGTGGTCAATCTTCAAGAGGCGGGTGGACAAACAAAAACCCACAAATTCTGACAAACTCCAAGCATTGATTATGCAAGAATGGGCTGCCATCAGTCAGGATGTGGCCCAGAAGTTAATTGCCAGCATTCCAGGGCAGATTGCAGAGGTCTTGAAAAAGAAGGGTCAACACTGCAAATATTGACTCTTTGCATCAACTTCATGTAATTGTCAATAAAAGCCTTTGACACTTATGAAATGCTTGTAATTATACTTCAGTATTCTATAGTAACATCTGACAAAAAATATCTAAAGACACTGAGGCAGCAGACTTTGTGAAAATTAATATTTGTGTCATTCTCAAAACTTTTGGCCACGACTGTACAGCTAATTCGTACATTTTCTATCAGAATATTTTTTTATAAAGATAAGTATTATTGTGCACCAAATGCACCAAATTCTTTTTCAATCTTCAATATAGAAATGCTACCAAAAAAAACGTATTAAAACTTGTTACAAATGATGGAGTCACGCATGATTCACCAAATGATATTTTGAAAGAGGAAGTAAAGTACTTTAAGAATATGTTTTCGTTTCAGGCTCCTCCATCTCCACTAACTGAAACTAATTGTATGGATTTTTTCCCTAATAATAATGTAAAATTAACATCTGTACAGAAAGACTCATGTGAAGGCCTAATTACAGAGGAGGAACTACTTGATGCAATTGGGGCCTTTAAGGATGGGAAAACTCCAGGACTGGATGGCATACCAGTGGAAGTATACAAACATTTTTTTGATATACTCAAAGGACCATTATTAGCTTGTTTTAACCACTCCTATATAAATGATAGATTATCAGACACGCAACAAGAAGGTGTGATATCATTATTACTGAAACAGGACCCAAGTGGTATATATAAAGATCCAGTCCATTTAAAAAATTGGAGACCTCTTACACTTCAGTGTTGTGATGCAAAAATCCTAGCAAAATGCTTGGCGCATAGAATAAAAAAAGTTTTGTCAGATATTATTCATCCTAATCAGACAGGTTTTTTACATGGACGATACATTGGAGATAATATAAGGCAAGTACTGGAAACAATAGAACACTATGAAATATCGGGGACACCAGGCCTGGTTTTCATAGCTGATTTTGAAAAGGCTTTTGATAAAGTACGACTGGAGTTTATATATAAATGCCTAGAATATTTCAATTTTGGGGAATCTCTTATAAAATGGGTAAAAATTATGTATAGTAACCCTAGGTGTAAAATAGTAAATAATGGCTACATCTCAGAAAGTTTTAAACTATCTAGAGGAGTAAAACAAGGTTGCCCACTATCGGCATATCTATTTATTATTGCCATCGAAATGTTAGCTGTTAAAATTAGATCAAACATTAATATTAAGGGATTAGAAATCCAGGGCCTAAAAACTAAGGTGTCATTGTACGCTGATGATTCATGTTTTCTTTTAAAACCACAACTAGAATCTCTCCACAGCCTCTTAGAGGATCTAGATACATTTGCTATCCTCTCTGGATTAAAACCAAATTATGATAAATGTACCATATTACGTATTGGATCACTAAAAAATACACATTTTACATTGCCATGTAGTTTACCAATTAAATGGTCTGACGGAGAGGTGGACATACTCGGTATACAAATCCCAAAAGAAAGAAATGATCTCACTCCAATAAATTTTTATAGAAAGTTATCAAAAATAGATAAGATCTTGCTACCATGGAAAGGAAAATACCTGTCTATTTGTGGGAAAATCACCCTGATTAACTCTTTAATCATATCACAGTTTACCTATTTGCTTATGGTTTTGCCTACACCTAGTGACCTGCTTTTTAAATTATATGAACAAAAAATATTCAATTTTATTTGGAACGGCAAGCCAGATAAAATTAAAAGGGCCTATTTATATAACGAATATGAATTCGGAGGGCAGAAATTATTAAATATTAAAGCATTAGACCTCTCACTAAAGGCATCAGTCATACAAAAGTTATACTTAAATCCAAACTGGTTCTCTAGTAGATTGGTACGAATGTCTCATCCTATGTTCAAGAAGGGCCTTTTTCCCTTTATTCAGATTACACCTGCTCACTTTCGGTTGCTTGAAAAGGAAATAATCTCCAAAATATCTTTATTTTTTAAACAAGCCTTAGAAAGTTGGTTGCAATTTCAGTTTAATCCACCTGAAAGGACGGAACAAATAGTACAACAAATCTTGTGGTTAAATTCAAATATAGTAATTGATAAAAAAAACTGTATTTATCGAAGAAATGTTTAAAAAATGTATAATTTTTGTGAATGATATCATACATAGGACTGGTGGAGTAATGTCACACATGCAGCTAACACAGACATATGGAAATGTCTGCTCTACCCAAAATTACAACCAATTAATTGCAGCATTACCACAAAAATGGAAGAGGCAGGTAGAAGGGGATAAAAGTAAGGAACTTGTATGTCGGCCTTATATTAAAGAACATAAATGGTTAAAGAAAAGTGTGATAAATAAAAACATATACCAATTTCATTTAAGGACCAAAAAACTGACAGCTGTGCCATATAAATTGCAAAATAGTTGGGAAGAGATTTTCGATGTACCCATTCCATGGCACATGGTTTATGAATTGATACGCAAAACAACGCCGGATTCAAAACTTCGAATTTTTCAATTTAAATTATTGTACAAAATTCTTGCAACTAATAGAATGTTATATATATGGGGGATACAATCTTCCCAGCTCTGTAGATTCTGCTGTGAGGAGGCAGAGTCATTAGACCATTTATTTTGGTATTGTCCGCATGTAGCTCGTTTTTGGTCACAGGTCCAGGAATGGTTGAAGAATTGCAACATTTGCGTAGAACTAACGCTACAGATAGCAATACTGGGGGATTTGAAAAGCCATAGTCAATCAATCAATAATATAATAATTATTTTAGCAAAAATGTTTATTTTTAATTTACAATCCGTGGAAGCTATGAGAATAGGAAGATTCAAATCTTTTGTGAAGCATCACAGCACAGTTGAAAAATATATGGCAAATAAAAATCAGAAATGGATGATGTTGGAAGATAGATGGGAAAGGTTGAGTGGAGCTGAAGGGTGGGACTAATAACAAGATAAACAATGTAGGGCATACGGGATCTGTGAAATGTGTATAGGTGCGGAGCTATTGTGAAATAGCACAGTTACAAGTGGAAATCAAACTGGATGGACAACAGAAATAGAGGAAGGACTAAGAACAAACAAGAGAGAACTATTATAAAGTAGACTGTGTCTGTAAAATGTGTATAAGATGTATAAATTGAAGGTAAAAACAGAAATGTTTATCAGTTTACTCCAATTGGGGGATCGGTGGTAGGGTTTGCGGGGAATAATAATAAAGGTATAATCTTTTAAAAAAGTATGTATGTCTATGTAGGTATGTGTATGTATATATGTGTATATGTATGCATACGTGAATGGATATATATATTTACCCAAAAAAATATGGGGGATTGGAAATGATGCAGACAATTACATTGAAAGCAACATTCTTTCCGCAATATTAAGCTGATCCACCCCCCAAAAAAAATAAAAAAAATAAATAATAATAAATAAATAAAAGATAAGTATTATTGTTAGATTACAGGAGTAACTATGGTAGGCCTAAAACATTCTTCCTCGCCTCAAGTTCAAGGAGTGCAAGTCAGTTGGACTGCCGGTACGCACTGCCTTCATATCATAGGCCGGCAGTATAATAGCCAGACCAAAAGTAATTAAGTCTAGCCATTGTTTATAGGTAAAATACAAGCAGGATATTATATTGCAGCAAACACAACATTACAGTTGGAACTTAATTTAGCTAAAGAAAATGGCTCAACAGAATTAAACAAACCACTTTTTAAACAGAAGCTTTGAACAGGCTATCACAGCAATATGCGAACAATATTCATTTTACAACCGGCCTACTTATAACCTAACTAAACACAGAGCATACAATAAAAAAGACAAATCAAACTGAATTTAGCCAACAAAAATGACTCAACAGAATGAAACAAAACATGTTTTGCATATTTAAAGAACTGGTTTAGATGACTAAATAGGCCTAAAATAATAACAATGAGCGAGTTGCACAGTAGCCACACCAACGTTTCTCTCGTCTTTGTCACCTACAATATTAAAACTTGTCCATACGGAGGACATTCCCCCTTGTAGGCATACTCTCTAACTTTCATTTTACTTAAATGAAAAAGGTCTCCATCTTCGCAATTAACAGTAGCCCAGGCAAAAGCCCCTCTCTCTTCAGCAGCAGGTGCATGCATGTAAGGCAGAGTGTAATGAGTGAGAGAATGGTGCTGAAGCGTGAAATCTGGGTTTATGATAGGCAGCCCTGGACAATTTGGCCGGCTACGATTTAATTTACCGTCTTTTAATTTATTTGATCGGCCAAAAGCCGGGTAACGGAAACCTTGATATGTTGAAAAAGACAAGGAGCGAACACACATCATACAATATTACTGCCTCCTACACCTACTGGAACAACCATGCCCGCAGGCCACGTATGTGTGTGTGTAGCGTACCTAGTTTGACTGAGCCCCCGAACAGTGAGCCCTTATCAAAGGCATCTTTCCATGTGAAGGTTAGACACAGCTGCAGGAACACAGAAAGAGAGATTAGCAACATTATCAAACAAATCTTATTTTTTATTAGCGTTTCATGTGTGACGTGATTCTCTGTACCACGCAGACACATACTGTATTCTATTGTTTTCAGCAACAGTGTGTATTTTGTATTGAGTGGATGAGAGGTTATATGTACCTGGTTTTCAGAGAAGGGAAACTTGGGCTCCACGGCACACAGCTGATCATAATACCTACAGAAAAAAGAGATGTTATTGACTGTTATTGACCAACTACGCTTGTGCGGAATCCAGATTCTCATATCTGCCTTGTGCCATTCCAGGATACTCTGGAATTTTGTATTTAACCTTTATTTACCTAGGCAAGTCAGTTAAGAACAAATTATTATTTACAATGGATGGCCTAGGAACAGTGGGTTAACTGCCTTGTTCAGGGGCAGAACGACAGATTTTTACCTTGTCAGCTCAGGGATTCGATCTAGGAAACTTCCGGTTACTAGTCCAACGCTCTAACCACTAGGCTACCTGCCTCTAACCACTAGGCTACCTGCCTCTAACCACTAGGCTACCTGCCTCTAACCACTAGGCTACCTGCCTCTAACCACTAGGCTACCTGCCTCTAACCACTAGGCTACCTGCCTCTAACCACTAGGCTACCTGCCTCTAACCACTAGGCTACCTGCTGAATGCTTATGTAAATGTGATATTTCAGGGTTGTTTTATTTATACTCAGTAAGAACCTTTGGCAGCCTCTAGTCTTCTTGGGTATGACGCTACAAGCTTGGCACACCTGTATTTGGGAAGTTTCTCCCATTCTTCTCGACAGAGCTTGAGACGATCTGCAAAGTTGGATGGGGAGCGTCGCTGCACAGCTATTTTCAGGTCTCTCCAGAGATGTTTGATCGGGTTCAAGTCCGGGCTCTGGCCAGGCCATTCAAGGCATTCAGAGACTTATCCTGAAGCCACTCCTGCGTTGTTTGGCTGTGTGCTAAGGGTCGTTGTCCTGTTGGAAGGTGAACCTTCGTCCCAGTCTGAGGTCCTGAGCAGGTTATCAAGGATCTCTCTGTACTTTGCACCGTTCATCTTTCCCTCGATACTGACTAGTGTCCTAGTCCCTGCCGCTGAAAAACATCCCCACAGCATGATACTGCCACCACCATGCTTCACCGTAGGGATGGTGCCAGGTTTCCTCCAGACGTGACATTTGGCATTCAGGCCAAAGAGTTCAATCTTGGTTTCATCATACCAGAGAATCTTGTTTCTCATGGTCTGAGAGTCTTTAGGTGCCTTTTGACAAACTCCAAGCGGGCTGTCATGTGCCTTTTACTGAGGAGTGGCTTCCGTCTGGCCACTCTACCATAAAGGCCTGATTAGTGAAGCGCTGCAGAGATGGTTGTCCTTCTGGAAGGTTCTCCCATCTCCACAGAGGAACTTTGTGGAGAGTGATCATCGGGTTCTTGGTCACCTCCATGACCAAGGCCCTTTTTCCCCAGATTGCTCGGTTTGGCCGGGCAGCTAGCTCTAGGAAGAGTCTTGGTGGTTCCAAACTTCTTACATTTAAGAATGATGGAGGCCACTGTGTTCTTGGAGACCTTCAATGCTTCAGAAATGTTTTGGTACCCTTCCCCAGATCTGTGCCTTGACACAACCCTGTCTCGGAGCTCTATGGACAATTCCTTCAACCTCATGGCTTGGTTTTTGCTCTGACATGCACTGTGAACTGTGGGATCTTATATTGACAGGTGTGCGCCTTTCCAAATCACGTCCAATCAATTGAATTTACCACAGGTGGACTCCAATCATGTTGTAGAAACATCTGAAGGATGATCAATGGAAACAGGATGCACCTGAACTCAATTTCGAGTCTCATATTTTTATTTCACCTTTCTTTAACCAGGTAGGCTAGCTAAGAACAAGTTCTCATTTACAACTGCGACCTGGCAAAGAGTCTGATTACTGAATACTTGATTTAATTTTATACATTTGCAAAAATGTCTAAAAAAACGTTTCTTCGCTTTGTCATTATGCGGCAGTGTGTGTAGATTAATAAGGATTTTTTTTATTACACTTTATAATAAGTGTGTAACGTAATAAAATGTGGAAAGAGTGAAGGGGTCTGAATACTTTCCGAATGCACTGTATTAGACAGCAAGGCTCTTGATTCAGGAGGGGATTCTCTACTATTTCCAAGCGGAGCTTGATTTTGGAATAATTTAACCACTTAGCTAGATAGCTACTAAATGAACAAACCAAATACACAACTGCAAACCATTTAGTAAATTTTAGACAGTTAATAGATATAAGATACCTAGTTGGAAAACATTTAGTTGTGAACTCTATACTGTAACTAGATCACCTGGCACATGCTGTGAGTGACTCACAAGGCTCCAGTCTTTCGTCCTTGTGTGCTTGTAAACAAACACCACGTAACAGGGGACTACTGTTAAGCTTCATAATGAAAAATTGTGACAGGTGAAATAAAGAACGCAATCTTCTTTATCTTCTAATGTATTGCACAAGTTGAGTGCAGGAATTTACTTAAAAAGTAGCTACAAATATTAAAATGTGTAAAAAACTAAATAATTTAAAACCCCAAATGAAATAGTTTCAACAGTATAGACTATTAAAAAAACATCCCGTGGTAGTTCCAAATACCCTGTTATACAGTATACCCCCCAGGCCTACCAACAACAGTGTGTTGGGAAAGCTGCACTGGCTCAGAGATATGACAGTGAGTCAGAGAGTGGAGTGACTATCACTTGTGGTAATATGCTTCAGTTATATGCTTCTGTGATATGGAATATTCCATTCTCCTGGAATGACAAGACAGAGAGAGAATCTTGTGACTGAGAGAATCCCCTTTTTACTACTGTTGGTATTCCCGGTGGGTCGTTCCACGATATTAGTGCCTTTTACCTCCTTTTGATATTTTAAGTAGAAATTTTGCACAAATATTTGAAAAGCCTTTTATATTAAATTAAGTTTCCTTCAATTTGGTCAACATGGAAAATTCAATAAATCCGATTTTTTTATATGAATAAAGCATCCTCTGTTACTTCTAGGAAGATTTTAACCAGTTAACCCCAAAATGTCTCCAAGTTTACACCATCATTGTAAAGGCCTAATTATTCTGAAGATTAAATAAATAATAATGTGATTCATTCTAAGGTAAAATAAACATGTTCCTCATTTTAAGGTCAACCCTGTTACATGAACGTAACTCTCGTTTTAATATGGTGAAACTATTCCTTAAAAAAAATATATATATATATATATATAAACAAACATTGACCATCTAATAGTCAAATCATAGTGTTAAAGCAGGTGAGCTCGTTCTACTCCTTTTGGCCATTTTCTGGTGTTTTGTGGTGAAAAACTGAGCAGGTCGAGCATAACACGTCAACCCGTTACCCATAGATAGGCAGGCTAGATTTTTAAACTATTTCTATTTCATTGTAGGGTTGTGACGATGCCAGTATCACAATATTTTTTCTATGGCAAAAATGTAAACACGAACCAGTCCAAACTCTTTGGTCCTTTAAAAAAACATCTGTAAGTAAAATATTGTGTGCTATAGCATGGAAAATAAATACATGTGACTCTGGATGACAACATAATGTTGTTTGTTTCCAACATTAGGGCATTTTTCCCCATAAAGAAGATAAATCCACTTCGTGTTTTGTTTCCTTGCCGCGACACTAACAAGTATTGCAATTAGTGATGCACCAATGACATTTTTGGCCGATATCCAATATTTTCCTTGCCCCCAAAAAACGATACAGATAACCGATATTTTAAATGTGAGCGGCCTTTTGAACATTCTGGTACAGTTAAATAGTTAACACACACACGGACGCAGCGGTCTAAGGCACTGCATCTCAATGCAAGAGGCGTCAGTACAGTCCCTGGTTTGAATCCAGGCTGGATCACATGAATGGGAGTCCGTGATTAGGAGTCCCATAGGGCGGTGCACACTTGGTCCAGCGTCGTCCGGGCCGTCATTGTAAATAAGAATTTGTTCTTAACTGACTTGACTAGTTAAATAAAGGTTACACACACAGACACAGACTGACCAAAAAGTTATTTTGTTGGCATTTATGTATGTCCCCATTACCAGTAAAACATAATCAAAACCTATTTCTTTCACTTACTTGCTGTGCTGTTTCGTTGTTCATTTGTTCAGTCGTTTCATTCTCAACCAGAATTTTTATGGAACGCCGTTTGGGTCTTTGCGTATCAAAAAATATACTATTTAACACTATTTGACGTGTCAAATAACACAACATAATCTGTTTCAGTAGCTATAGTTAGCTAGCTAGTAGAATTATGCTAGCTAACTATATAGCTAGGTGTCATCATCTAAAATAACCCTAATTTATAAGACAGTTCTTATTTGATTAATGGTGGTTGGACCCATCTGTGAAGCTAGCCACAATAAGGATTAGGCACAATAGTGGACTTTGCGGTTAGCCTTCAAAATAAAAGTATGACATAATTCTACTAGTTGTATTTATTTGCATCACTGTCAATGCCATACTTTTATTTTGAAGGCAAACCGCAAATTCCACTATTGTGCCTAATCCTTATTGTGGCTAGCTTCACATAACCCAGTCCGGTCGAGCCTCACTAGCCAGATGAAGCTAGCTGGCTGCTTATAACGTTAGCTTTGAGCAACAGGGTTAAGTAGCTGGCCAGCTATTTATTTTCATGAACTGAAGTTAAATTTCAATAGGCGAACAACAAGTGGCAACCTAGCTAATACTTACTTACAAGGATTCCTAAATCATTGCTAAGAATAATGAAAATGACTGCAGTTCCTACTGGTCATTGATTCCAGGCTGGTTGTATTGGTGCTAGCTAGATACAAAGCTAAAGCTAGCTACCCCAGAAGTTGCGGTCAAACAAATGATGCTTTATTACCAAAGCGGCATTGTAAACACATTGTTCGTGGCCGGTGTTTGCTTGTTTGTTGACTTTTTTGTACAGCTTTAACAGTGCTACTGTATCTTTTTTGACACGCAAAGACCCAAACGGTGTTCCATAGTATGTATGTCGTGAAGCTCATAGCAGTGACGCTATTACTGTGTAACTCCGGTAGGGCAACATCGGAAAAATAGCTTACTTGGTATTGTTAACCGGTGCTCGACCAGTTGGCGAAAGCCAACATCACCCACGACACAGAAAGTTTGATTATCAAGGGAAATTAATTCCATTATCTTGGCTTTAATGGATTTCGCCTTTGAGTTGTTTGGCTGAAATTTTGACTTGTTGACTGCTCGAGCCACACAGCAGACATTGTGGGCTAGTTTAGGAATGCTGTGTTGCGCAAAATTTTACGTGGCGTCATTACGTCATGTACCTTCGTTATATAGGTACGTCAGCTGTGACATGGTTTTGCACATCGGGCGTTAAACTAGACATCGGCCGATATCGATGTTGACATTTTTAGCTAATATCAGCCGATTCCGATATGTTCACCAATATATCGTGCATCCCTAATTGCGATACTGGTATCGTCTCGGACAAAAGGCACCTAATTGGAGGAACAACCCTGGTACTATAGTTGACTCTCAGGTCAGAGAGAGGGAATGAAGGAATTGTAAGGAAGGATGGAATGAGGGGTACTTACAGAAGTGCAGTGTGAGAATGGGAAAATAAGGAGAGAGGGAAGGTAGAAGAGTAGGGAGGAAGGGAGAGGGAGGAAGGGAGAGGGAGGAGAAGAGCGGTCGCTAGGTGGGTGCACTGAAGCGTTTTAGGTACAAACAATGATTACCATGGTTACACTAAGATTAGCAAGGTTGTGACTACCTGGTCATGCTATGGGACCAAAGTACATACAGAGTTTGCATTTTTGGGTACATTTCCATTGGATCCATTACACCGGGGTAGTTCAAGTGGAAGGTGCGCACCTCAAGTATTTGATGGAAAATATCATTTTTTACCGTTTAGTGTTCTGTCCTAGCCAGGTCTGCTGGTGACTAGTCTACTGCTGCTGACACAATGGCAGTCTGTCTGCAGGGCTGTGAAAGGGATATAGAATACAAGGCCCGTTGCCATAGCTACCTGGCACATGGCTCGCTCTGTACATGAGCTGAGAGCTAAGAGGCTACAATGCTAAGATTCACCTCCTAGGCATCTACCCACTCTGTATAGCAAAGCGTAGCCAGAAAGTTAACATACTGTAGGCCAGCAATAGCATGTCCCTATCCCACCTTGTAGTTAGTTAGGAAGCCTATACTAACATTGAATAAGTTCCTCCAGCAAACACTCCTTAGAGCAAACAGAGATGCCAAGGCTCTATTGTAACTATTGTAATGCACTAGTATTAAATAATGCTCTGTGGACAATACGATGCTAAACTATTAGTCAATTGATTCTATACAGGGGAGCAAAGTCTAAATCCTGCTCATATCACTAGTAGCCTACTGTATAGAATAGATGACTGGCTGGAGAAACTGAGGATAGAAAATCAGAAAAGTCAATAGGTCACCACTCCAAGATACGTGTGGTGATAGCACACAGGACTGGAGACACTTCTTTGGTTGGGTAGCGGAGGTTTGTTAACCAAATAACAGTCCAGTTTCCTCCATGGAACTCTATGCAAAACATTCCTACCATCTACCAGTGTGGGTATTCTTTTTAGATGAGATGGCTCGGATTTAGCTGAATAATGCCTCAGAGGCAGGCAGACTATATTAAATGTACATTATATAGCATAGCCTATTTCTACTCTGAAAGTTATGTATGTTGCATCCTCCCACCTAGATCTTGGATCAGTTGAGTATCTATCAAGAAGCGATAGTGAGGGACCTTCCAAGAGGTCTGAGTCTTTATAGCACAGGAGGTAATGTTATCCATCCTGAAACCACCCCCACATAACCCTCCTGAAACTAACATTACTTGTATAATGTTGTAATAACATATCAATAAACACTAGCTAGAAACATGGAGATTTTGATGACGCTAGAAAATTTGACAATGACACATTCAAATTTGATATTGGGCTGGTCAAACTGACTCATGAGGATGCCAGCTGGGAAATACCCCTGTCAGAAGATACATACCCTACCATTACACTTGTTTACACATCTGCACTGTAGTCTGAACGCAACTATGGTTACATTAAGACACTGTGGAGCAGGCGCAAGATAAGGGTCAGAAAAAGTACCTCAATGCAGGGATAGGATATGCCACTGTAATCCACATTTTACCTTTATCCACACTGCTCAATCGAGAAGATTGAAATACTGCTTGTTTCCCATAAAACTGCCCTTTCCATCCTCAGGCTAGTTAGCAAAATGACTGCGGTGGCTACTGCTAGTCAGCATGAGGACTAAAGGGCATTTTTCAATCTTCTCAATGGAGCAGTGTGGATAAAGGTACATTTTGGAGTACAGTGGTATATCCCATCCCCATATCTGCGCAGGCTTTATGGTGTCTTAATATAACCATGATTGCGTTCTGACCACAGTGCATACCACTGTAAACAAGCGTAACTGTAGGGTCGGTAACTTCTGGCAAGGAAATAGCCATTACTTAATTGTCACTGTTTTATGCTGATGTTTATTGGAATTGGCTAACATAAAAGTTAGTTAACTGGCTAGCTAAACAAGCTAGCTAGTTACTTTACTAATTGACAGCAGGTTCATTTCACATGTCGAAAATCGTTATTGAGAAATTACAGTAAGCATCACATGGACATTGATTGTCAATGCGTTAACTTCTAATAAATTGTTAAACACATGACTCAAAAGGAAAAACTGCTTCCGAGAATTTCAGGGTGCGGCAATGGAGTTAACTAGCAGCCTAGCCATTTCCAAACAGGTGAAATAGCTAGTTAACTGTTAGGTGGCTAGCTGGAGTTAGCTAGTTACGTCAGTGCGGCAGTATTTCAAACCTCAGGAGTATTTCCAGCGAGCTTTCGTGTTTGTCGAGCGGCCTCCCCAGAGCACTCTTGCGCAGCTTGTTCAACTCCTCCACGGATCGGATATACTCAGCTTGATCCTCGCCCGTTGGGTATGTCGCCGTAACGAATTTCGAGAGCGGTTTAACTAGTTCGACTTCAGACGACTTCTTTAACGGGACAGAAATAAAAGTCGCCATTTTTGGCCCGCGAAAAGTAACAAATAAAATGTGAAAGGACTATCAATCGGCAAAAACAACAAGCGACTCCTCACTTCCTGGATTCTGGTGCAAACGTCAGAAGACGTTGACGCATAGAGCGAGCTGCGCAGACGCAGTGAGGGCTGGACAGGGGCAAGACAGGTTTCTGATATCTCGATGTATTTTTTTCTTCATGTTATTGGATGCTTACATTAAGGGCTATATTTAGACAGGACATGTCTATGATTATTTATATTTAAAGGTGCAATATGCAGAAATCGCTCCGCCATTTCTTGGTGGCTAAAATTCTAAAAGTTTCCCTAATTTCAGTTATGTAGTGTAGAGAATCATTGTACGATCTTAACTGCTGTGAAATATATTTTCAATAGCCAAAAATATTGTATTTTCAGCTGTTTGATGCTGGTGTACAAAACCAAAAGTACAAGAAGCAAAAATACACTTAAGGGACGCATACAAATAGTGCACATATCTACTGCTTCTGAGACTTGCTTTCAATGAGAATGACAGATCTATAACTCACATGTCTATGTGAATTTGGTCAGGTTGCCCAAAAAATACATATTGCAGCTTAATAAACTCAGCAAAAAAAGCAACGTTCTCTCACTGTCAACTGCGTTTATTTACAGCAAACTTAACATGTGTAAATATTTGTATGAGCATAACAAGATTCAGCAAATGAGACATAAACTGAACAAGTTCCACAGACATGTGACTAACAGAAATGGAATAATGTGTCCCTGAACAAAGGGGGGTCAAAATAAAAAATAACAGTCAGTATCTGGTGTGGCCACCAAGCTGCATTACGTACTGCAGTGCATCTCCTCCTCATGGACAGCACCAGATTTGCCAGTTCTTGCTGTGAGATGTTACCCCACTCTTCCACCAAGGCACCTGCAAGTTCCCGGACATTTCTGGGGGGAATGGCACTAGCCCTCACCCTCCGATCCAACAGGTCCCAGACGTGCTCAATGGGATTGAGATCCGGGCTCTTCGCTGGCCATGGCAGAACACTGACATTCCTGTCTTGCAGGAAATCACGCACAGAATGAGCAGTATGGCTGGTGGCATTGTCATGCTGGAGGGTCATGTCAGGATGAGCCTGCAGGAAGGGTACCACATGAGGAAGGAGGATGTCTTCCCTGTAACACACAGCGTTGAGATTGCCTGCAATGACTACAAGCTCAGTCCGATGATGCTGTGACACACCGCCTCAGACCATGACGGACACTCCACCTCCAAATCGATCCCGCTCCAGAGTACAGGCCTCTGTGTTACACTCATTCCTTCGACGATAAATGCGAATCCGACCATCACCCCATGCGAGACAAAACTGCGACTCGTCAGTGAAGAGCACTTTTTGCCAGTCCTGTCTGGTCCAGCGACGGTGGGATTGTGCCCATAGGCGACGTTGTTGCCGGTGATGTCTGGTGAGGACCTGTCTTACAACAGGCCTACAAGCCCTCAGTCCAGCCTCTCTCAGCCTATTGCGGACAGTCTGAGCACTGATTGTGCGTTCCTGGTGTAACTCAGGCAGTTGTTGTTGCCATCCTGTACCTGTCCCGCAGGTGTGATGTTCAGATGTACCAATCCTGTGCAGGTGTTGTTACACGTGGTCTGCCACTGTGAGGACGATCAGCTGTCCCTCATGTCTCCCTGTAGCGCTGTCTTCAGCGTCTCACAGTATGGACATTGCAATTTATTGCCCTGGCCACATCTGCAGTCCTCATGCCTCCTCGCAGCATGCCGAAGGCACGTTCACAAAGATGAGCAGGGACCCTGGGCATCTTTCTTTTGTTTTTCAGAGTCAGTAGAAAGGCCTCTTCAGTGTCCTAAGTTTTCATAACTGTGACCTTAATTGCCTACTGTCTGTAAGCTGTTAGTGTCTTAACAACTGTTCCACAGGTGGATGTTCATTAATTGTTTATGGTTCATTGAACACGCATGGGAAACAGTGTTAAAACCCTTTACAATGAAGATCTGGGAAGTTATTTGGATTTTTACAAATTATCTTTGAAAGACAGGGTCCTGAAAAAGGGATGTTTCTTTTTTTGCTGAGTTTACATTTATTACTGTTTTCTAAACAATTTGTGTTATCTTTCATAGCATGTTATGGTATGTGGCCCTATCACAATCATATAAATAAACACACCATCTTTATGAAATAGTTTTATTTCCAGAACAGAAGTGTGTGTGCATCTCCAGTTTGACTGTAGGCTGTAAGAAACACAGTGATCACCTCCTCACTGACACACAGAGACAGGGAACACAGGTTGGTAGAACTAGGACAGGTATCACTGTATTACACATCAATTTCTGTGTGAAAGGCTCCCAGCATTCTGTGTTTGACCCAGGTCTGTAGAGCTGGGGTGTATATGTTCTGAACGTTGCAGATAAAAAATAGAATGAATAGAGCTTACATGAATCCCTATTTTATCTGGCAGACGATCATATCCGTTCAACACCATACATTTCTATCTTAACGTTCTGTAATGATGCACCATCCTGAACAGGCCCCTGTGCTCCTCAGTCTCTGGTGTTGTTGAAGCAGGTGACACACAATGGAGGTGATGTTCAGTTTCACTTCAACATTATTAATAATATTCACTTTATTTCTCCCAGGTTCCGTGAAGGGCGTGGTTCACAAACAACACACTACATTAAGTTGGACTTCTGTGGTTTTCAGTGCAGACTTGGTCTTTTATTTCTGGGGGAGAAAATAGGGACGACTGGGCTACACTCTTTTCGGACAAAAAAAACAACCTTCCTACTCTCCTCCGCCCAACTCATGCTCTTTACTAAAAGGCAAACTAAGCAGGGTTCATGCCAAGTGGGAAAGCAGTGATAACTACTGAAATCAAACTAAGTTAACCTTTGCAATAATTGCTGGGGGGTAGGGGGAGATAAACACATGCACACATACTCACACAGCCACAGTTTCCACTGCCTGCAGTAAACGACTAACTATACAGCCAGTGACAGATCTAAGAAAACAGAGTTTCCAGCCCATCCTGTTAGGGGTGAAGGAAGGCTACACCTTGGATACGCCCCTGGTTTCACCACCAGACACACAACCTGTTCTAACATCTACTTCTTTCCAAATCAGTTTGGTCCATTTCATAGTGAGTTTATTTAAGCCTTGCCCCTCTCCTTCAAGTCAATAGTCTGAGTAGTCAGTGTGTCCACTCCCCTACAGTGAAGCTAAACCTTTTCATTTGGCTCTATATTCCAGCATTTTGAACTTGAGATCAAATGTTTTATGGAGGTGACAGTATAGAATTTCACCTTTTATTTGAGGGTATTTTCATACATATCCATTTTATCATATAGAAATGAAAGCACTGTATGTATCTAGTCCCCCCAGTTGAAGGTGTCATAAGTATTTGGACAAATAGAAATATAGTGTATTCAATTTAATCAAAAGTTTAGTATTTGGCCCCATATTCCTATCACGCAATGACTACATCAAGCTTGTGACTCTACAAACTTGTTGGATGCATTTGCAGTTTGTTTTGGTTGTGTTTCAGATTATTTTGTGCCCAGTAGAAATTAGTGGTAAATAAAGTATTGTCATTTTGGAGTCACATTTATTGTAAAAAATGTTTCTGAACACATCTATATTAATGTGGATGCTACCATTATTACAGATAATCATGGATAAATCATGAATAATGATGAGTGAAAAAGTTAGAGGCTTAAATATCATAACCCCCCCCAAAAGAAATGATACCCTCCTGTGATTGGTAATGGTGAGAGAGGTATGCATGATTTGGGGGTATGATCTTTGTGCATCTAACTTTCTCACTCACTCATTCATGATTACCTGTAACCATGGTAACATCCACATTAAATGTAGAAGTGTTCAGAAACATTTTCCATCCTTATTTACTATTTGTTTTTAAAGTCTACAATACTTCTGACACCTTCAAAATGGAGGGACTAGATACATAAAGTGCATTCATTTCTAAATGGTAAAACATGTATGAAATTACCCTCAAATAAAAGGCGACATTCTGTACTGTCGCCTCAAAACATTTGAACTCAAAGCCAGGTGTATAGAGCCAAATCAAAAGTTCTAGCTTCACTGTCCAAATAAACATGTAGGGGAGTGTGTGTGTGTGAGAAAAAGAAAACGGAGCCTAGCAAACAGTGAGAAGTATGGCATCAGAGACACATTATCTTACACAACAGACAAACAAACTACCGTCATCAAAATCCAAACTAAAAACAATCAAAGACAGTAAAAATATGAAATATATGTCATTTAAGAGACTTGAGTGGGGTGAAACAAGTATCCATGATGCTTAGACATGTCTATGCAGGCTGGGGAATATTGCAATGTGATCTCAGTATTAATCTGTACGTAAATCCGAGACACTTAATTTAGTATCACAACCGGCCGTGATTGGGAGTCCCATAGGGTGGTGCACAATTGGCCAAGCGTCGTCCGGGTTTGGCCGGGGTAGGCCGTCATTGTAAATAAGATTCTTTCTTAACCGACTTGACCAGTTAAATAAAAAAATAATGTTATGTTTCATATGATATGCACTAATTTGTGGATGTCCATCATCCATTTCTTATGTTACGATTTGCAATTTGTACTTTTCAAAATGTACAATATGTTAAGAATTCCAATTTGTTGTAGTTAACGTTAGCCAGTGGTGTAAAGTACTTAAGTAGTACTTCAAAGTATTTTTTACTTAAGTAGTATTTTGGGGTATTTGTTATTTTTGACAACTTTTACTTTACTACATTCCTAAAGAAAATATTGTACATTTTACTCCATACATTTTCCCTGACAACCAAAAGTACTCATTACATTTTGAATGCTAAGCAGGACAGGTAAATTGTCAAATTCAAGCACTTATCAAGGGAACACGTGGTTGGTCATCCCTACTGCCTCTGGTCTGGCAGACTCACTAGACACAAATGCATCTTTTGTAAATAATGTCTGAGTGTTGTGGTGTGCCCCTGGCTATCCATACATTTAAATAAACAAGAAAATGGTGCTGTCTGCTTTGCTTAATATAAGGAATTATAAATTATTTATACTTTTGATACTTAAGTATATTTAAAACCAAATAGTTTTAGACTTTTAGTCAAGTAGTATTATACAGTCCTACTCACTTTTAATTGAGTAACGTTCTATTAAGGTATCTATACTTTTACTCAAGTATGGATATTGGGTACTTTTTCCACCACTGACGTTAGCTAAGGGTGGTTAACATTAGCTAGTTTGCTAACGATATCTAGGCTAGGGGTTAGGGGTTAAGGTTAGGAGGTATTAAGGGAAGAGTTAGCCAGCATGCTAAGTAGCTGCAAAGCAGCTAAAAAGTACTAAGTAGTTGCAAAGTTGCTAATTAGCTAAAATGATCAAGTTGTCCGTGATGATATTTGAACACGCTCCTTTCATTTTTGCTTAAAGTAACCTTTGGTCTTATGTAACCATACCAAACATAACATACACTATATATACAAAAGTATGTGGACACCCCTTCAAATTAGTGGATTCGGCTATTTCAGACACACCCGTTGCTGACAGGTGTATAAAATCGAGCACACAGCCATGCAATCTCCATAGACAAACATCGGCAGTAGAATGGCTGTGACTCAACGTGACACTGTCATAGAATGCCACCTCTCCAACAAGTCTGTTCGTTAAATGTATGCCCTGCTAGAGCTGCCCCGGTCAACTGTAGGTGCTGTTATTGTGAAGTGGAAACGTCTAAGAGCAACAACGGCTCAGCCGCAAAGTGGTAAGCCACAAACTTACAGAACGGGATCACCGAGTGCTGAAGCGCATGAAATGGGTTTCCATGGCCGAGCTGCCGCACACAAGCCTAAGATCACTATGCGCAATGCCAAGTGTTGGCTGGAGTGGTGTAAAGCTCGCCGCCATTGGACTCTGGAGCAATGGAAACGCGTTCTCTGGAGTGATGAATCACGCTTAACCATCTGGCAGTCTGACGGACGAATATGAGGTTGGCGGATGCCAGGAGAACGCTACCTGCCCCGATGCATAGTACCAACTGTAAAGTTTGATGGAGGAGGAACAATGGTCTGGGACAGTTTATGGTTCGGTCTAGGCCGCATAGTTCCAATGAAGGGAAATCTTAATGCTACAGCATACAATAACATTCTAGATGATTCTGTGCTTCCAACTTTGTAGCAACAGTTTGGGTAAGGCCCTTTCCTGTTTCAGCATGACAATGCCCCCGTGCACAAAGAGATCCATACAGAAATGGTTTATCGAGATCGGTGTGGAAGAACTTCACTGGTCTGCACAGAGCCCTGACCTCAACCACATCGAATCACCTTTGGGATGAATTGAAAGGCAGACTGAGAGCCAGGCCTAATAGCCCAACATCAGTGCCCGACCTCACTAATGCTCGTGGCTGAATGGAAGCAAGTCCCTGCAGAAACATTCCAACATCTAGGGGAAAGCCTTCCCAGAAGAGTGGAGACTGTTATAGCAGCAAGGGGGGTGGGAGCAACTCGATATTAAATGCCCATGATTTTGGAATGAGATGTTTGTCGAGCAGGTGTCCACATACTTTTGGTCATGTAGTGTATCATACTAATTTGAGTGTCCCGGATTTACTGTGTTATGTCTAGTCTATGAAAGCTGGCTGTATATTATGGTATCAGACTTGGTTCATATGACCAGAACAGGCCATGTTAGACACTTGCTAACACCCCTAACAGTCCACAAAATCTTGACTTGATTGACTAAGAGGACCCCCATCCTCACTAGTTATAGAATGTCTGGGAACAGATCTAGAACATTCAGATCTAGACTACTGTGTTCTACACAATATACACAACCACACAGAGACTGTTGTTCTAGATCAGGGTCAAACTCATTCCTGGGAGGGCCGAATGTCTGCAGGTTTTTCCTTTCAATTAAGACCTAGACAACCAGGTGAGGAGAGTTAGTTACTAATTACTGACCTTAATTCATCAATAAAGTACAAGGGTGGAGCAAAAACCTGCAGACACTCGGCCCTCAGAGGAATGAGTTTGACACGTGTTCTAGACAGTGTTCTGTTTGAGTTTATTTGTTGCCAGCTCTGCTTCCGTGGAAGTGGTCGAGTCTCAGTCAAAGCAAATGAGATCAAGCGGCTGGGGTCCGTCTGTCTGTCCATCAATCTGTATGTTCAAGTCACATGGCATTACAGCACTGACTACTGGCCTAGCCCTGGCTGAAGCCTATAGCACTGCCTCTATGAGCCTCTCTGTGGGGGGCAGCCTACCCCTCCCCACTTATAAAACTATAAAGAAATGGAGAGAATAAAACACGCCACACGCCTCCCCCCCTCTCCCCCTCAGTAATAGTGTTTTCAATATGAAACAGTGGTCACACCCGCGTCAGATTCTAACGTTAACATGGCTTCAGTTCAGTCCCTCTGTCCTTCTGCCTTACACATAGCAATCTGAACGATAGGAGAGAGAGAGGGAGGCTGCTCTGCTCGTCACGGAGGGAGGAGGTTTCAGTGATGTCATCACGCTCTCGTCCTCCATCGCTACTTCAAAACCAGATGGAGCCCCTCCCCCGTTTCATCTAGAGGGAGAGAGAGAAAGAGAGGGAAAGACAAGACGTAGTGTTAGCATGGAGGCCAAACATGGGAAACAGAAACTAGAAAAGACCAGTAAAGAAATGTCTAGGGCCAGACACACAGACTATCAACATACCTTTGAGTGTGCCAATGAGAAAGCAGCTCTCATCAGGTAAGTTATAAACCACCTGGGGAACAACATGAATTAACTTCAACATTAAATACTCATAAAAACAAGGGATGTTACTGTTAAATCTTTGATAAACATTAAATAAATATCTTATAACTACAAGACAATGTAATCATGTGAGGGTTATACTGATAAAGAATTAAAATGGGTAGATAACTCCACTAGCTGTGATGGGCAGTGTGTTTGGGAGTGATTTGAATGGCACACTTCCTGAGTGAGTTGAAGGGGGACGGGTTATGGTGGGACACAGCATTGTGTAACAGAGGCAGTATGTAAATATAATGCAAACACCTGATGGTCAAAGAACATCAGCTCTTCCTAGTCAAAGATAAAATTCAGCAGTGTGTGTGTGCGTGCGTGTACCTGGTCACTCAGCAGTGTGCGTGCGTGTACCTGGTCACTCAGCAGTGTGCGTGCGTGTACCTGGTCACTCAGCAGTGCGCGTGCGTGCGTGTACCTGGTCACTCAGCAGTGCGCGTGCGTGCGTGTACCTGGTCACTCAGCAGTGCGCGTGCGTGCGTGTAACTGGTCACTCAGCAGTGCGCGTGCGTGCGTGTACCTGGTCACTCAGCAGTGCGTGTGTGTGTACCTGGTCACTCAGCAGTGCGTGTGTGTGTACCTGGTCACTCAGCAGTGCGTGTGTGTGTACCTGGTCACTCAGCAGTGCGTGTGTGTGTACCTGGTCACTCAGCAGTGCGTGTGTGTGTACCTGGTCACTCAGCAGTGTGTGTGTGTACCTGGTCACTCAGCAGTGTGTGTGTGTGTACCTGGTCACTCAGCAGTGTGTGTGTGTGTACCTGGTCACTCAGCAGTGTGTGTGCGTGTACCTGGTCACTCAGCAGTGCGTGTGTGTGTACCTGGTCACTCAGCAGTGCGTGTGTGTGTACCTGGTCACTCAGCAGTGTGTGTGTGTGTACCTGGTCACTCAGCAGTGTGTGTGTGTGTACCTGGTCACTCAGCAGTATGTGTGTGTGTACCTGGTCACTCAGCAGTGCGTGTGTGTGTGTGTACCTGGTCACTCAGCAGTGTGTGTGTGTGTACCTGGTCACTCAGCAGTGTGTGTGTGTGTACCTGGTCACTCAGCAGTGTGTGTGTGTGTACCTGGTCACTCAGCAGTGTGTGTGTGTGTACCTGGTCACTCAGCAGTATGTGTGTGTGTACCTGGTCACTCAGCAGTATGTGTGTGTGTACCTGGTCACTCAGCAGTATGTGTGTGTGTACCTGGTCACTCAGCAGTATGTGTGTGTGTACCTGGTCACTCAGCAGTATGTGTGTGTGTACCTGGTCACTCAGCAGTATGTGTGTGTGTACCTGGTCACTCAGCAGTATGTGTGTGTGTACCTGGTCACTCAGCAGTATGTGTGTGTGTACCTGGTCACTCAGCAGTATGTGTGTGTGTACCTGGTCACTCAGCAGTATGTGTGTGTGTACCTGGTCACTCAGCAGTATGTGTGTGTGTACCTGGTCACTCAGCAGTATGTGTGTATGTACCTGGTCACTCAGCAGTATGTGTGTATGTACCTGGTCACTCAGCAGTATGTGTGTATGTACCTGGTCACTCAGCAGTATGTGTGTATGTACCTGGTCACTCAGCAGTATGTGTGTATGTACCTGGTCACTCAGCAGTATGTGTGTATGTACCTGGTCACTCAGCAGTATGTGTGTATGTACCTGGTCACTCAGCAGTATGTGTGTGTGTACCTGGTCACTCAGCAGTATGTGTGTGTGTACCTGGTCACTCAGCAGTATGTGTGTGTGTACCTGGTCACTCAGCAGTATGTGTGTGTGTACCTGGTCACTCAGCAGTATGTGTGTATGTACCTGGTCACTCAGCAGTATGTGTGTATGTACCTGGTCACTCAGCAGTATGTGTGTATGTACCTGGTCACTCAGCAGTATGTGTGTGTGTACCTGGTCACTCAGCAGTATGTGTGTGTGTACCTGGTCACTCAGCAGTATGTGTGTGTGTACCTGGTCACTCAGCAGTATGTGTGTGTGTACCTGGTCACTCAGCAGTATGTGTGTGTGTACCTGGTCACTCAGCAGTATGTGTGTGTGTACCTGGTCACTCAGCAGTATGTGTGTGTGTACCTGGTCACTCAGCAGTATGTGTGTGTGTACCTGGTCACTCAGCAGTATGTGTGTGTGTACCTGGTCACTCAGCAGTATGTGTGTGTGTACCTGGTCACTCAGCAGTATGTGTGTGTGTACCTGGTCACTCAGCAGTATGTGTGTGTGTACCTGGTCACTCAGCAGTATGTGTGTATGTACCTGGTCACTCAGCAGTATGTGTGTATGTACCTGGTCACTCAGCAGTATGTGTGTGTGTACCTGGTCACTCAGCAGTATGTGTGTATGTACCTGGTCACTCAGCAGTATGTGTGTGTGTACCTGGTCACTCAGCAGTATGTGTGTGTGTACCTGGTCACTCAGCAGTATGTGTGTATGTACCTGGTCACTCAGCAGTATGTGTGTGTGTACCTGGTCACTCAGCAGTATGTGTGTATGTACCTGGTCACTCAGCAGTATGTGTGTATGTACCTGGTCACTCAGCAGTATGTGTGTGTGTACCTGCTCACTCAGCAGTATGTGTGTGTGTACCTGGTCACTCAGCAGTATGTGTGTATGTACCTGGTCACTCAGCAGTATGTGTGTGTGTACCTGGTCACTCAGCAGTATGTGTGTGTGTACCTGGTCACTCAGCAGTATGTGTGTATGTACCTGGTCACTCAGCAGTATGTGTGTGTGTACCTGGTCACTCAGCAGTATGTGTGTGTGTACCTGGTCACTCAGCAGTATGTGTGTGTGTACCTGGTCACTCAGCAGTATGTGTGTATGTACCTGGTCACTCAGCAGTATGTGTGTATGTACCTGGTCACTCAGCAGTATGTGTGTGTGTACCTGGTCACTCAGCAGTATGTGTGTATGTACCTGGTCACTCAGCAGTATGTGTGTGTGTACCTGGTCACTCAGCAGTATGTGTGTGTGTACCTGGTCACTCAGCAGTATGTGTGTATGTACCTGGTCACTCAGCAGTATGTGTGTGTGTACCTGGTCACTCAGCAGTATGTGTGTGTGTACCTGGTCACTCAGCAGTATGTGTGTATGTACCTGGTCACTCAGCAGTATGTGTGTGTGTACCTGGTCACTCAGCAGTATGTGTGTGTGTACCTGGTCACTCAGCAGTATGTGTGTGTGTACCTGGTCACTCAGCAGTATGTGTGTATGTACCTGGTCACTCAGCAGTATGTGTGTATGTACCTGGTCACTCAGCAGTATGTGTGTATGTACCTGGTCACTCAGCAGTATGTGTGTATGTACCTGGTCACTCAGCAGTATGTGTGTGTGTACCTGGTCACTCAGCAGTATGTGTGTGTGTACCTGGTCACTCAGCAGTATGTGTGTGTGTACCTGGTCACTCAGCAGTATGTGTGTGTGTACCTGGTCACTCAGCAGTATGTGTATTCCTGTGGGTCCTTGTCGGTAGACCTGGTTGATCTGTCCCAGTGGAACACTACACACACACGCCATCTTCCTGATCAACTCAGCAGCCGTCAGCTCCTCCAGGTATAGAGCATGGTACACTGCACACACACCCATTAAAACACACACCCCCATTAAAACACACAGGCACACTGATGCTTCTATAAATAGACACACAGAGGTGTGTACAGTATATTCCAAATTAGTCCTCACAGAAAAAGTCGCTTTATCCGTAGGTAAACAATTGTGGTGGTATAATGCCAAACTCCTATTGTAATTCTTTATGAAAAAGAGGAAAGCACACATGAACAAGAATATTTATTTCAGCTTTAGTTCATTTCTTTTTCCCAGCAACATTTCTGGTTATTTCCCCTTTTTGAGGGACTATATACCGTATCTTTAAAAGGTGCACTCTGTAGTTCAAACAATAAGAAAGCAGTCACCTCGCCAGAGTTGGTAAATATCTGACTGACCATCCACGAGATCAAAAGTACAAAGAGACCACAGGAGTCTGCTGAGGAGCGGACAGCTTATAACAATGTCTAGAACGGAGTGCATGGGAACCATGTGCTTGATGCGTTCCATACCATCGATTCCGTTCCAGCCATTACTATGAGCCTGTCCTCCCCAATTAAGGTGCCACCGCCTGCCTGTGAGACACACCTACCATATAAGTTAGGTGAGTCACTGTGCTCTCCGTTCTCGCTGTCGCAGCGTCTCTCCAGCAGGGGGCTCTCCACGTCACACTCCTGACACACATAGATGGTCAACCTGGGACGCACCGACCTGCAAGGATACATACACGTTATACACAGATAAACAGGAATATAAATCAGAGATGCACACATTCACATAACCTGTCTCAACCCTCTCTAGGGTGTTCACCCACTCTGCCAGGTATCAAACACTCTGCACAGAGTGGGTGAAAAGGCACTTTGGTGATCATTTCACTTACATTTTTCACATACATTTACATTTTTCACATACATTTTCCCAAGGCAAATATGATTATTCATGTTCCGAATCACATTTCACCCCTCCCTCCCTCCCTCCCTCACACACACCCCCTCACTCACTCACCCCCCCATCACTCACTCACCCCCCCATTCACTCACTCACCCCCCCATTCACTCACTCACCCCCCCATTCACTCACTCACCCCCCCATTCACTCACTCACCCCCTCATTCACTCACTCACCCCCTCATTCACTCACTCACCCCCTCATCACTCACTCACCCCCTCATCACTCACTCACCCCCTCATCACTCACTCACCCCCTCATCACTCACTCACCCCCTCATCACTCACTCACCCCCTCATCACTCACTCACCCCCTCATCACTCACTCACCCCCTCACTCACTCACCCCCTCACTCACTCACCCCCTCACTCACTCACCCCCTCACTCACTCACCCCCTCACTCACCTGGATCTGAGTGTGTAGAAGAGTCTGATTCCATCAGCAGCTCCACAGATCTGAACCAGGTCATCCCGGGTCAACTTCATTAAGTCACAACCTACACATCAAATCACATTTTATTTGTCACATGCGCCAAATACAATGGGTGTAGACCTTACTGTGAAATGCTTACTTGAAAGCACTTAACAGTGCAGTTTTAAGAAAAGACCCCCAAAAAAGTAAGAGATAAGAATAACAAATATTTAAAGAGCAGCAGTAAATAACAAGAGGGGCTATCTACAGGGGGTACCGGTACAGAGTCAATGTGTGGGGCACCGGTGGCTATGCATAGATAACAGAAAGTAGCAGCAGCGTGGGGGGGGGGGCAATGCAAATAGTCTGGGAGTCTTATGGCTTGGGGGTAGAAGCTGTTGAGAAGCCTCTTGGACCTAGACTTTGCGCTCCGGTACCGCATGCCATGCGGTAGCAAAGAGAACAGTCTATGACTAGGGTGGCTGGAGTCTGACAATTTTTAGGGCCTTCCTCTGACACCGCCTGGTATAGAGGTCCTGGATGGCAGGAAGCTTGGCCCCAGTGATGTACTGGGCCGTACGCACTACCCTCTGTAGTGCCTTGCGGTCGGAGGCCGAGCAGTTGCCATACCAGGCAGTGATGCAATCCGTCAGGATGCTCTCGATGGTGCAGCTGTAAAACCTTTTGAGGATCTCAGGACCCATGACAAATCTTTTCAGTCTCCTGAGGGGGAATAGGTTTTGTCGTGCCCTCTTCACGACTGTCTTGGTGTGCTTGGACCACGTTAGTGATGTGGACATCAAGGAACTTGAAGCTCTCAACCTGCTCCACTACAGCCCCGTCGATGAGAATGGGGGCGTGCTCGGTCCTCCTTTTCCTGTAGTCCACAATCATCTCTTTTGTCTTGATTACATTGAGGGAGAGGTTGATGTCCTTGCACCACACGGTCAGGTCTCTGACCTCCTCCCTATGGGCTGTCTCATCATTGTCGGTGATCAGGCCTACCACTGTTGTGTCATCAGCAAACTTAATGATGGTGTTGGAGTCGTGCTTGGCCATGCAGTCGTGAGTGAACAGGGAGTACAGGAGGGGACTGAGCACACACCCCTGATTGGCCCCCGTGTTGAGGATCAGCATGGCAGATGGGTTGTTACCTACCCTTACCACCTGGGGGTAGCCCGTCAGGAAGTCCAGGATCCAGTTGGAGGGAGGTGTTTAGTCCCAGGGTCCTTAGCTTAGTAATGAGCTTTGAGGGCACTATGGTGTTGAACGCTGAGCTGTATTCAGTGAATAACATTCTCACATAGGTGTTCCTTTTGTCCAGGTGGGAAAGGGCAGTGTTGAGTGCAATAGAGATTGCATCATCTGTGGATCTGTTGGGGCGGTATGCAAATTGGAGTGGGTCTAGGGTTTCTGGGATGATGGTGTTGATGTGAGCCATAACCAGCCTTTCAAAGCATTTCATGGCTACAGACGTGAGTGCTACGGGTCGGTAGTCATTTAGGCAGGTTACCTTAGTGTTCTTGGGCACAGGGACTATGGTGGTCTGCTTGAAACATGTTGGTATTACAGACAAGGAGAGGTTGAAAATGTCAGTGAAGACACTTGCCAGTTGGTCAGCGCATGCTCGCAGTACACGTCCTGGTAATCCGTCTGACCCTGTGGCCTTCTGAATGTTGACCTGTTTAAAGGTCTTACTCACGTCGGCTGCGGAGAGCGTGATCACACAGTCGTCCGGAACAGCTGATGATCTCATTGCATGTTTCAGTGTTACTTGCTTCGAAGCGAGCATAGAAGTTGTTGAGCTCGTCTGGTAGCCTCATGTCAATGGGCAGCTCGTGGCTGTGCTTCCCTTTGTAGTCTGTAATAGTTTGCAAGCCCTGCCACATCCGACGAGCGTTGGAGCCGGTGTAGTACGATTCTATCTTAGTCCCGTATTGACGCATTGCCTGTTTGATGGTTCGTCGGAGGACATAGCAGGATTTCTTATAAGCTTCCAGGTTAGAGTCCCACTCCTTGAATGCGGCAGCTCTACCCTTTAGCTCAGTGCGGATGTTGCCTGTAATCAATGGATCCTGGTTGGGTTATGTACGTACGGTCAGTGTGGGGACGACGTCATCAATGCACTTATAGATAAAGCCAGTGACTGATGTGGGGTACTCCTCAATGCCATCGGAAGAATCCCGGAACATATTCCAGTCTGTGCTAACAAAACAGTCCTGTAGCTTAGCATCTGACCACTTTTTTATTGATCGAGTCACTGGTGCTGCCTGCTTTAATTTTTGCTGGTGAGCAGGAATCAGGAGGATATAATTATGGTCAGATTTGCCAAATGGAGGGTGAGGGAGAGCTTTGTACGTGTCTCTGTGTGTGGAGTAAAGGTGGTCTAGAGTTCTTTTTCCCTCTGGTTGCACATTTAACATGCTATTAGAAATGAGGTAAAACTGATTTAAGTTTCCCTGCTTTAAAGTCCCCGGCCACTAGGAGCGCCATCTCTGGATGACATTACAAAAGGTTGACTTTAATAACTCCTACAAAATAACCTACACAATGTGAAGTGTGTGTGTGTGTACCTGAGAAGTGGGAGAAGAGTCGTGCATATGTGTTGAAGCGGTTCTTGACAAGCCACTTCTGAGCCTCCTTGATGGTAGCCGTAGGACTGAGCTGCTGGAGAGGGATATAGATAAAGAGAAGAGGGTGTGTTGGGGGGGATAACAATGAATTTCAACATAAATACAACCTAAACTGGAGGCTTTTGTTAAATGAGAAGTTTTTACAGGATTTGAGACACGTCCGTGTGTGTGTGTGATGTATACTAACCTCTGTGACGACTTGGCTGACAGGGTCTGTCTGGTGATTGGGCGACGAGGGGCCACTGAAATACAACAGTCACAGTCAGCATTATCTCACTATGTCCACACAGAATTTTCTCACTCTCACACACGGGCCTACCTGTCAGGTACAGAGGAGGCAGTGTATGTGGAGAGCGGTGTAGAGGAGAAAGAGGGGCCAGCTGTCTGTGGAGAGCTGATGTAGGCATCAGGCCACGGAGAACACTGACCAGAGAGGAGAGAGAGACAACACACTGCCATAATACTACTGAGCATTACCGTCACCAATTACCAAGCATCAAACCACTCCACATATTATATTCACTGCCTTGACAGGAGTGGAGGATGTTTATATAATATATAGTGCCTTCGGAAAGTATTCACACACCTAGACTTCTCTCACATTTTGTTATATTAGTCTGAATTTAAAATTGATCAAATTGAGATTTTGTATCACTGGCCTGCACACAATACCCCATAATGTCAAAGTGGAATGATGTTTTTCAAAAAAATTAATTTTAAAAAAAAGCTGAAATGTCTTGAGTCAATAAGTATTCAACTCCTTTGTTATGGCAAGCCTAAATAAGTTAGGGAGTAAACTTTTGTTTAACTAGTCACAATGTGTACAATAGTGTTTAACATATCTACCTCATCTCTGTACCCCACACATACAATTATCTGTAAGGTCCCTCAGTTGAGCAGTGAATTTCAAACACAGATTCAACCACAAAGACCAGGGAGGTTTTCCAATGCCTCGCAAAGGCCATCTAATGGTAGATGGGAAAAAATAAACATACATTGAATATCCCTTTGAAAATGTTGAAGTTTTTAATTACACTTTGGATGGTGTATCAATACACCCAGTCACTACAAAGATACAGGCGTCCTTCCTAACTCATTTGACAGAGAAGAAGGAACCGCTAAGGGATGTCACCATGTGGCCAATGGTGACTTTAAAACAGAGTGTAATGGCTGTGATAGGAGAAAACTGAGGATGGATCTACAACATTGTCATTTAGGATAGTATTGTGGAGTAACTACAAAGTGAAAAGAAGGAAGCCTGTACAGAATAAAATATTCCAAAGCATGCATCCTGTTTGCAATAAGGGACTAAAGTAAAACTTAAAAAAATGTGGCATAGAAATGAACTTAATGTCCTGAATACAAAGTGTTATGTTTGGGGCAAATCCAACACATCACTGAGCACCAATCTTCATATTTTCAAGCACAGAGGTGGCTGCATCGGGTTATGGGTGTGCTTGGCATCTGCATCGGGTTATGGGTGTGCTTGGCATCTGCATCGGGTTATGGGTGTGCTTGGCATCTGCATCGGGTTATGGGTGTGCTTGGCATCTGCATCAGGTTATGGGTATGCTTGGCATCTGCATCAGGTTATGGGTATGCTTGGCATCTGCATCAGGTTATGGGTATGCTTGGCATCTGCATCAGGTTATGGGTATGCTTGGCAAGGTCTAGGAAGTTTTTTTTGTTGATAAAAAGAAATGGAATAGAGCTAAGCACAGGCAAAATCCTAGAGGAAAACCTGGTTCAGCCTGCTTTCCAACAGACACTGGGAGACAAATTCATCTTTCAGTAGGACAATAACCTAAAACAAGGCCAAATATACACTGCAGTTGCTTACCAAGACAACATTGAATGTTCCCGAGTGTCCTAGTTACAGTTAACTTAAATCAGCTTGAAAATCCATCGCAAGACTTGAAAATGGCTGTCTAGCAATGATCAACAACACATTTGACAGAGCTTGAAGAATTTTTAAAAGAATAAATGTGACAATATTGTACAATCCAGGTGTGCAAAGCTCTTTGAGACTTACCCAGAGACTCACAGCTGTAAACGCTGCCAAAGGTGATTATAACATGTATTGACTCAGGGGTGTGAATACTTTGGTAAATTAGATATTTTTGTATTTAATTTAATACACTTTTTTTTTTTATCCAAAAACATGTTTTCGTTTTGTCATTATGCGATATTGTGTGTAGATTTTGAATTCAGGCTGTACCAACAAAATGTGGAATAAGTCAAGGATAGGATAGGATATACAGTGCATTTGGAAGGTTTTCAGACCCCTTTACTTTTTCCAAATTTTGTTACGTTACAGCCTTATTCTAAAATGGATTAAAAAGTTTTCCCCCCTCATCAATCTACACACAATACCCCATAATGACAAAGCAAAAACAGGTTTATAGAAATGTTTGCACGTTTATATATAGAAATAAAAAAATGAAGGAAATATCACATTTACATAAACAAAGTACTGAGTAAAGGGGCTGATCTTAAGTGCCTTTGGCAGCGAGTACAGCCTCGAGTATTCTCGGGTACAAGCTTGGCACACCTGTATTTGTGGAGTTTCTCCCATTCTTCTCTGCAGATCCTCTCAAGCTCTGTCAGGTTGGATGGGGAGCGTCGTTGCACTGATAATTTCAAGTCTCTCCAGAGATGTTCGATCGGGTCAAGTCCGGGCTCTGGCTGGGCCACTCAAGGACATTCAGAGACTTGTACCGAAGCCACTCCTGTGTTGTCTTGGCTGTGTGCTTAGTGTCGTTGTCCAGATGAAAGGTGAACCTTCGCCCCAGTCTGAGGTCATGCGCACTCTGGAGCAGGTTTTCATCAAGGATCTCTCTGTACTTTGCTTCGTTCATCTTTCCCTCAATCATGACTAGTCTCCCAGTCCATGCCACTGATAAACATCTCCACAGCATAATGCTGCCACCAACATGCTTCCCCGTAGGGAGGGTACCAAGTTTCCTTGAGACAGAACGCTTGGCATTCAGGTGGAAGAGTTCAATCTTGGTTTCATCAGACCAGAGAATCTTGTTTCTCGTGGTCAGAGTCTTTCGGGTGCCTTTTGGCAAACTCCAAGTGGGCTGTCATGTGACTTTTACTGAGGAGTGGCTTCCGTCTGGCCACTCTACCATAAAGGCCTGAAAATGGTGGAGTTCTGCAGAGATGGTTGTCCTTCTGGAAGGTTCTCCCATCTCCACAGTGGAACTCTGTCAGAGTGACCATCGGGTTCTTGGACACCTCCCTGACCAAGGCCCTAATCCCCCGATTGCACAGTTTGGCTGGGCGACCAGCTCAAGGAGGAGTCTTAGTGGTTCCAAACTTCTGTCATTTAAGAATGATGGAGGCCACTGCGCTCTTAGGGATCTTCAATGCTGCAGTAATGTTTTGGTACCCTTCCCCAGATCTGTGACTTGACATAATCCTGTCTCAGTGGTCTATGGACAATTCCTTCGACCTCATGGCTTGGTTTTTGCTCTGACAAGCAGTTTTAATTTTGTTTAATACATTTGCAAACATCTCTAAAAAACTGTTTTTGCTTTGTCATTATGGGGTATTGGGTGTAGATTGAGGGGGGACAATTGAATCAATTTTAGACTAAGGCTGTAACATAACAAAATGTGGGAAAATGGAGGGAGTCTGAATACTTTCCTAATTTACTGTATAATATATAGGACACTTACAGTGCCTCTCTTGGCCAGCGAGTCCCCACAATCAGCCGGCAGCGTCCGCTTGCTGGACTTCTTCAGCTCATAGTCTCCTGCCTCCTCTATGATGGGCTCCAGCCTCATCTACACAAACACACACACACACACACACAAACATGCACACTCACAATCTGACTGCAAACAAAACAAATATAAAACTTGCCTACTAATACCTGTAAGTGACACTTCCAATACATGCAAACTCTGTTTAAGTGCCTTCTAGTTTTCCAGTCCTAATTAAATGCCATTCAAACCCCCAGACTGACTAACCTCTGATAGTATGGTTGTGTCGTAGGAGGGCTGGTACTTCTCCTTTTCCTGAGACGTTCGTTTCTCCATCTTCTCTCTGTCAGTCTTCTGTTTCCTGTCTGCCCCCTTTGGCTGGGGGGAGGAGAGAAAGAAAGAGAGAGAGAGATAGAGAGAGAAAGAGGGAATGCAGAATGTTAAATCCGGTGCAGGCTTGTCATCTGACTTAGTATGTCAAAGTGTGTAAGTGTGATTGACTGTTCAGAGAATGTGTGTGTGTGTTTTATTTAACTATGCAAGTCAATTAAGAACAAATTCTTATTTACAATGACGGCCTAGGAACAGTGGGTTAACTGTCTTGTTCAGGGGCAGAACGACAGATTTTTACCTTGTCAGCTCGGGGATTCGATCTAGCAACCTTTTGGGTTACTGGCCCAACGCTCTAACCACTAGGCTACCTGCCGCCCTGTGTGTGGGTACCTTGAAGACTTTGATTTGGCAGGAGGCAGAGTGGAGGTGTTCAGTGTACTCTCCGTTGTCTCCCTGTCTGAAAGTGTCCAGCTGGATCCTGAAGGGAACTCCCTTCTCTCCTCCATGCTTCCTAGGGGTGAACTCTGTACTGATGCAGTGAACCTACACACAAAGATCGAGAGAAGAGAGACAGAGGAGAGTCAATGTGACTACAGGGAAGTGTGTGTGTGTGTGGATTGGTGTGTTACCTGCACAAACACGGAGGCTCTCTTGTTGAGGTCCCAGAGGAATTCGGCAGCGTTGAGCTGAGCGGGGTTTGCCTTCGCCTCCACAATACCCACTGACAGAGGGATGTCTACACACACACACTACAAATTAGTATTACATACAGAACGAAAAACAAACACCCCCCCCCTTAAGGCATCACATGTACTGACTACTACACACACACTTAAGTGTTCTTACCAATATCTAGGAGACGGTCTCCAGGGCGATTCCATTTCCACCCCTCCAGTTGCTGGTGCTCTGTGTACTGGAGTCTTCTGTCATGAAACACCACCCTAACGATGCTCTACACACACACAAACACAGTTATGAAACACCACCCACACAACGACCGCAACGATCATAACACAACGACAAAGAAACCACGCACACAGAAAAGCTGCAATCTTAACATTTCTGACCTTGACACTCTTGTTGTTAATCTCTGGTAACTCTGCCAGCTTTCGGTTGTCCAGCATACGGATCTCATAAGACTGGCCTGAGACACAGAGGGGGTTAAGATGAGGTTTGAGTGATTGTGTATCTCTGCTGTTTGAAAACAGACAACATCCATTCTTGCTATTGGTGGAGAGCTATTAAGCATTACCATGTGAGTGTGGGTTTGTTTACAGCATAGTTAAGGTAGTTTCCCATGACAGGAGTGAGTGAGTAAGTCACCTTGGTTCAAGTAGGTGAGCGTCTCATCGTGTAGTTTGACAGCAGGGGAGGTGGCAGCACAAAGAACGTACTGGAAGGGAGGGTTGAGACTGCTGCTCTCACAGTCTGAAGGAAGACTGGAGTCCTCCTGTTTAAAGATTGGCAGGGCCAGCACATCACTGGAGAGACAAAGAGAGATGGTGGGAGAGAGAATAGTTAGGGTAAGTAAGACTAAGTAGCCCTGTTGAAACAGCAACAGTTTGAAGTGTCCCACTGGAAAATACTTTTCTGTTTTACAACACACGAGCCAGTCTGACAACCTGCACACATCCATTTGGCACCAGCTCCAGACAGACAGCCTGTCCCCAGCTCACCCTAACAGATCCTAGCGCCAGGCAGAAGTGTGTGTGTGCCCGGGTAACCAAAGTCTCTTCTATATGCCAAGAAATGTGTTCATGGTCCCTGGAACAGCTCAGGTTAATTAAGTTCACTTTGAAAATGTGGGGGGAGTTGGCAGTCTGAATTTAAAGTCCACATAATGCTCTTAGGTCAAGTCAAGCTGTAGAAGACCTCCTCTACCTTGAAGTAAAAACTAATAATCTGACAAGATTGGATAGGTGAACATTTTTCACTAAATAGCTTCCATCAATCCAGTCATGTCAGATCAGTGAAAGAAAATAGGCAATGAAGGGAGAGGAAGGAATCCTTGAACTATTGGAACAGACCATAGTGTGAATTAGTCTGCTAGAGTGGTATATCTTAAAATAAAAAGATTATTCCAAATTAAACAAACAAGTCCACTGCCATGACATGGTTTAAACAAAACAATCCATGTGGGTGGGTGCACTTGTCATCCCGCGAAGGTCCCGTATTTAATGTTACATTTGTGTCATTTAGCAGACACTCTTATCCAGTGCAACTTACAGTAGTGAGTTCATATATTTTCATACTTTTTTCGTACTGGTTCCCTGCGGGAATCAAACCCACAACCCTGGGGTTAGAGGTACCATGCACTACCAACTGAGCTACAAGTTGGAATTTCATGTGTCCCAACTTTTCTTTCTACAAAAAAAAGGTTTGATTGTCAGTAAGGCACCAATAAATTAAGGTTACAAGAGTGTAGACCCAATGACAATCGGCAAATGTCATTATACTTGTGATTTGTAACAGATGTTTCGTTCCATTAATCAAATGGCGCATGTGCACAGTTTGGATGCTGGAATTATTTTGGAGTGGACCAACATGCGCAGGGAGGCCATTTTTTTGAAGAGATTTGTTTGACAATAAGATGAAAACATCATGAATGGCTGTGTTCATGCCAAATTAAAAAGGTAGGATGTTTTTTTTACCGGTAAACGACATGTCTTTACTGTTTATTGCATACGCAAGCACGTCCACACAAACAAGGTCCCAAATAAAAAAAATAGAGACCCCCTGAATGTCATGGTATAATTCACACTCTGGAACAGACCCCTCATAAACAACTACTGCAGACAGTGTACTGTATTCTTCCTGTCCCACCCTAACCCAACCCCGATGCCTCCTGCATGGCATGCCAGTTGCAGAGCCGCTTCCCCACTCAGCATTGCTGCCAAGGAAACTGCATCTGCTTCCTGACACACGAGGAGCCGGCTCCACTGACAAACAGACATTCTGTTCCTACTGAGCACCACAGCTGCTCTCTAAACATGTGAGACACACACAGGGAGGATCATGATAAGACAGCTGACAGTCCTGGAACTCTTTCGCACAGAAACACAACCTACTTCACAAAAACATCTGTGGGGAAAACACACATGCACACATAGGGCTGTTGCGGTACTGTGAGGGTGGTGTTTCATAACTGTGTGTGTGTGTGACACTGAAGGTGTGTGTGTGTGACACTGAAGGTGTGTGTGTGTCTTTTCCTGACTGTTCCATTGTGGATGATCTGACTGGTACAGTTACAAACTCCCCTGAGCATCCCAGCTCATTGCTGCAATAGTAACCCCAGTTACACCATGTTGTCATCACTCCAAGAAGTGCCACAGCCACCCAGAGAGAGGTGGTGGGGGAGAGCTTATCCCCCCTCCCTCACTGTGCTTAGGGTTTATGTTCCCTACATTCTGCCGCTGTCCACTCTACACCCCCCTCCCCCTCCTCCCTCTGTGTCTAGTAGGGTATTTAAGCCCTCTGTCCTCCATGGCAACCTGCTGTGACGGCCCCCTCCATCCCAACACACTCCAAAACAAAGACCAACACGCACATACCACACAGAGGGGATGGGATACAACACACACAAAATGTCATTCCTCCATATTGGGTAAATCCCAGGGTTTAGGAGACATAGTGGGAACAGTTTGTAGCTTCCATCCCATGTCCAGACACACTGATATATCTATATTGTATACCAAACGGTCTCTCTAACCTCATACTGTATGCGCCAGCCCCCAGCTCCTGCCCGATGCCCGACAGACTGGCATCGAAGTCGTGTACCAGCCCTGACTCGATGGTGGCATCGTCCATCTTCAGCACCCAGGCCATGGCCCCCAGCTCCTTCTCCTCCGCCTCTAGCCGAAGGGCCGCCAGATTGCCTCCGGGGAAGGGACCGCAGCTAGCGGGAGAATAAACCGCTGCTGGTGGACTAGAGAAGATTTAAGAGAAAGTTAACCAAGGTAGCTAGTTAGATAGTTGTTTGCTACTACTGGCTAACTGCTAGCTACTGGTGGTTGGCTAAGAAGATGGCTAGTTAGCTGCTGTTAGATAACTACTGTAGGTAGCTAACTGAAGATCGAATAACAGTGTATTGATAGCGCTCCACTAGCCGGGTGATATATCGCCATAATTGGTTACAATATGGCTGGCAAGTGAAAGTAGAAATCTGGACTGATGTGAAGACAACAAACAGACTAACTAGCTAGGTAAAGTTAACAGACATACGTTAGCTAGCTAGTTAACAACAGAATCCACAACCATTACGTTGGGTTGATTACCAGCAGCATGCTAAATAACCGTTTGCTAGCGAAACCCTGCACCACTAACGCTAGCTACCCAGCTAGCGCTAGTTAGCTCACTTGCGGTCCTCGAAAGTCAATTTCGCCGGCGACATGGCACACCGTAACATCCCAAACCCAGCCATAGCTAGCCACCTAGCTAGCAACATTACGTAATTGCAGGGGGATGTTGTTGACAGTCCACACACCGCATTCACACGCAATGTCCGTCCGAATTAACTAGCTAGCATTTACAGGCTAGTAGCATTAGCAAACTTCACTTGCTTTTGATTCACGGATGTTTGGAATCCTCCTATGCGAAGGTCGCAGCCAGCGCTTCCTGTGCCCTCCGAAACCTCTCTCCTTTTTTCATCGCGGACTTGTGTGACCAGGGCTACAGTTCCCGGCCGGTTAAATAAAAGTCTTTAAACATCAGAAGCGTGGCAGTTGTCACAAAAGCAGCCAGCATAAACATGGCTTCTCAACAGACTATGCCCTCACAAAACCAAAAAAAAAACTTCCGGCCGCAGTAGATGCCACAGAGTCTCTGGGCCAATCAGAGAGCCGCTCTGGTGCCAAGCGCACCCAGCTCAGCCAATGGGCTCCCTCGGAGCTTTCGTCAACCCATCGACGTTATAACACCGATGTGACCAGTTCATAGCAGGCACAGGCAACCCATCACATACATTGACATAATCATAATACACAAATGCATAATTCAACCGAGACATCATAAATCAGTGAAAATAGTCAGCTACTACAGGCTAGCATGTTCACACCCCTCTGCTCCCAGAGAACATTGTGTTCCTATTATAGAAAAGAGAGGAATGATAGATGCGGTGTTGGACCAAGGCCAACAGAAGTGAATTCAGATGTATTTAGTGGGAGTGATTGTAGTGAGAGATATTTGGGATGGGGACACAGAGGCTCTTTAGGACACACATGTTAACCACTAACCCTGTGTCTGGATTTCATGCTGTAAGAGGTCAGTGTGCATTTATAAAGAACATAAATCCGTCATGAATCTTCACTCCTGCAATAGCAGGACTACCCACCCTTATCTTGAGTTAAGAATCAGATAATGTCACATATTAACCTGTGAATATAGAAACTGCTATGAACTTTGGTCTCCAACATAGTGTTATTCCAATATCCCATGCCTCACAAACAGTGCATTCGTAAAGTATTCAGACCCCTTCACTTTTTCCACATTGTTACTTATTCTAAAATGGATCAAATTATTCACCCCCTCAATCTACACACAATACCCCATAATGACAAAGCAAAAACAGAAATATAACATTTACGTAAGTATTCAGACCCTTTATTCAGTACTTTGTTGAAGCACCTTTGGCAGCGAGTACAGCTTCTAGTCTTCTTGGGTATGACGCTACAAGCTTGGCACACCTGTATTTGGGGAGTTTCTCCCATTCTTCTCTGCAGATCCTCTCAAGCTCTGTCAGGTTGGATGGGGAGCGTCGTTGCACTGATAATTTCAAGTCTCTCCAGAGATGTTAGATCGGGTCAAGTCCGGGCTCTGGCTGGGCCACTCAAGGACATTCAGAGACTTGTACCGAAGCCACTCCTGCGTTGTCTTGGCTGTGTGCTTAAGGTTGTTGTCCTGTTGGAAGGTGAACCTTCGCCCCAGTCTGAGGTCATGCGCACTCTGGAGCAGGTTTTCATCAAGGATCTCTCTGTACTTTGCTCCGTTCATCTTTCCCTCAATCCTAACTAGTCTCCTAGTCCTTGCCGCTAAAAAACATCCCTACAGCATGGCCGCGGCCACCACCATGCTTCACCATAGGGATGGTGCCAGGTTTTCTCCAGACGTGATGCTTGGCATTCAGGCCAAAGACTTAAACCTTGGTTTCATCAAACCAGAGAATCTTGTTTCTCATAGTCAGAGTCCTTTAGGTGCCTTTTGGCAAACTCCAAGTGGGAAGTCATGTGACTTTTACTGAGGAGTGGCTTCCATCTGGCCACTCTACCATAAAGGCCTGATTGGTGCAGTGCTGCAAAGATGGTTGTCCTTCTGGAAGGTTCTCCCATCTCCACAGAACTCTGGAGCTCTGTCAGAGTGACCTCGGGTTCTTGGTCACCTCCCTGACCAAGGCCCTTCTCCCCAGATTGCTCAGTTTGGCTGGGCGGCCAGCTCAAGGAGGAGTCTTGGTGGTTCCAAACTTCTTCCATTTAAGAATGATGGAGGCCACTGTGTTCTTGGGAACCTTCAATGGTGCAGACATTTTTTGGTACCCTGTCCCAGATCTGTGCCTCGACATCTGTCTCAGTGCTCTCAGTGCTCTACGGACAATTCCTTTGACCTCATGGCTTGGTTTTTGCTCTGACATGCACTGAACTGTGGGACCTTAAATCGACAGGTGTGCCTTTCCAAATCATGTCCAATCAATTGAATTTACCCTAGGTGGACTCAAAGTTGTAGAAACAGCTCAAGGATGATAAATGGAAACAGGATGCACCTGAGCTCAATCTCTAGTCTCATAGCAAAGGGTCTGAATACTTATGCAAATAAACATTTCTAAAAAACGTTTTCGCTTTGTCATTATGGGGTATTGTGTGTAGATTGATGAGGAAAACATTTAATTTAATCAATTTTAGAACAAGGCTGTAATGTAACAAAATGTGGAAAAAGTGAAGGGGTCTGAATACTTTCCATTCTGCACTGTATGATCATTGTACTGGATCAAAATAAACAAGAGAATTTAATTAAGTTTGAGAGGAAATGTGAAAGGCCACACATTTGATCCGGATTCACATTAAAGGGACAACCCAAACTGTTCTCTACTGGCTTAGATATTTTCTTTTCACATTGTCCTTCCAGGACAGATCCAGTAACAACTACTACAACAGCCTACTACTGAAGTTACCTCTCCCAACCACACATTCCGAGCCTAATACGAGGTTATAGTTCAGCTTCAGGTAGACTATCTATTCTGCAGCTTTCACGTTGACCATCTATCCTGCAGCTTTCACATTTAGACACATTCACACACACTGTCCAGCAGAAGTATCTTCCCTGTGTTGTCCTCTGGTAAATAATTACCAGTTGATTCCAGTCAGTGCGCAAGGGACACGACTTGGTTTAATTGTAGAACACGTGTGTGTGTGTGTGTGTGTGTGTGTGTGTGTGTGTGTGTGTGTGTGTGTGTGTGTGTGTGTGTGTGTGTGTGTGTGTGTTAGCAGAACAGTTGTCCCTCACAGTAACAGACAGAAACCATGTTTATTATGGTCTGTACAAGTTTTCTTTATTTTTCATTTTATTGTAAGCACAGCTTTGTAAATGCACTGAGGGAAACACAGTGAAGACTAGAATGTCACAAGAAGAGGGAGAGAATGACAACAAGAGGAAGCAGAAGCGAGGAAAGGAAAAAGAAGAGAAGGAGGGGGCGAAAGGTGACTCAACAGTTTCTGATCAGTAAATAATACATGTCTCCCCGGTGGGGAAACTAACGTGAGAGAGACTACGGAACGCGCAACAGAAAATAAAATAGATCAGGACGCAGAGCGCACACGTCCTTCAGGGACTCTCCTAAATGACGTCATTATCGGATATTATTCCATTTTTTATAATATCATGTATAGTTACATATCCACTAGGTGATAATAATAATATTAATAATAATAAGCCATGTCTGGTCATAGTTTGATGTATATAAGCCTCTCCCCCTCTTTCTGTCTGAAATGAGCTCATCCAAGACATGGCGGGGAGCAGTGGAAGGTACCATGGACTTCTCTGAAAGGGGTGGACATCATTAACTTTAATTTCACCCCCTCCCTTCTACTGTGACAGTTAATAGGCTCCGGATAAAAAGATCTTGTTAAAATCATCGTCATGCATAGCCAAGCACATTATGCCTCCTATACCTCACACTCACTGCCTACGTAGCTGCTAAGAGCAGTTATGATCTACTGTGACCCGCTTATGAGCATTAGTGCTGTGCAGGGAAGGTCGTACCATGTTCCCACTGCCACAGGGTGGAACTATCACCATTCGACGGACAGAGAATGCTTTGAGACGAAATTGCACCCTACTCCCTATAGTTTGACCAGAGCTGTATGTGGTGGCACTATGTAGCTCTGGCCAAAAGTAGTCTACTACGTAGGGTTTAGGGTGCCATTTCAGATTTGCCTTCAGTTTCAGGGGCTAAAACCCACTCAACCACTATAACGGACAGGCTGACTGACCACAGATATACACCCCCCTCCTCTCACACACATACATGCTCCTCTACCCGCTTCCCTCCCTCTATCTATTTGTCCTGCCTGGGGTGTGGCTACATCATGCTGCTGTTCCGGCCCCTCCCCTATTCTACTAGAATCAGGAAGTTAAACCAAAGTTAAAACCGTTAGCGTTGAGGCTTCAGAGTGAGATCGGGGTCAGAGGGCGAGGTGTGTCGACGTCAGGGGTGAATCTCAGAGAGCAGGTTGGATCTTCAACGTCAGTGAGGGGAACTACAACACTCCTCTCCTCCCAGAGTGCATTGCAGAGTGCCCTGCAGTAGGCGACTTGGAGGTAACAGGAGGGGGGGGGGTCCAGGACAGTGTGTGTGTGTGTCAGAGCCTTCTTATCAGCATGTTTATGTGTAAGCAGATGTACGTATAAGCGTATGTGTGTTCATGTAAGCGTGTAAGTAAGTGCACGTGTGTGTTCATGTAAGCATGTATGTGTTTGTGCATCCATGTAAGAGTGTGTCCTTGTGTGTCTGTGTTAAAAGTCTCCAGAGGGAGAGTGCAGCTCCATAGTTGTCCCGTGGGCTGTTCATCTGTTCTATAGGCTGTCTGCTGGCGGCTCACCACCACTGGAGCCGGACTGGGCACGCTTGATGTACAGATTCAACAACTTCAACTGGAGAGAGAGAAGAGAGGGGGAGAGGCGGAAGAGAGTTTGGGTTGTAGAACTGAAGCAGTTCTTCTGGAATCCTCCTGATCCAGTAATTTAAAATGAATTGATGAATTGAAGAATTAAGTATGCTAGCGTGGATGTATTGGAACACAGATAATGGGTCTGGTTAGTAGGAAGTGGGCATGGTCACTCACTTTGCTGCCAGACAGTTGGTTGAGGTGAGGTTTTAGCTCCTCCCCTATGACTGCGTAGAGGGCCACCAGACAGAATACACAGGCCTTCCTCACACTGCTCTCAGAGTTGTCATAACCCTGCATAACATGACATAGAGGGGTTATTAGCCTGTATTACACGACAGAAGGGTTATAGCCCTCCATAACATGACAGTGGGTCATAACCCTGAATAACGAGGTTGTGTTAGCTGTATGTGTGTGTGTGCTACCTGTATGTGTGTGTGTGTGTGTTACCTGTATGTGTGTGTGTGTGTGTTACCTGTATGTGTGTGTGTGTGTGTGTGCGTTACCTGTATGCGTGTGTGTGCGTTACCTGTATGCGTGTGTGTTACCTGTATGCGTGTGTGTTACCTGTATGTGTGTTACCTGTATGTGTGTGCGTTGTGTGTGCGCGTTGCCTGTGTGCGTGTGCGTTACCTGTGTGTGTGTGTGCGCGCTACCTGTATGTGTGTGTGCGCGCTACCTGTATGTGTGTGTGCCCTACCTGTATGTGTGTGTGTGTGCCCTACCTGTATGTGTGTGTGTGTGTGTTACCTGTATGTGTGTGTGTGTGTGTGTGTGTGCGTGCTACCTGTATGTGTGTGTGTGTGTGTGTGTGTGCGTGCTACCTGTGTGTGTGTGTGTGTGTGTGTGTGTGTGTGTGTGTGTGTGCTACCGTGTGTGTGTGTGTGTGTGTGTGTGTGTGTGTGTGCGCTACCTGTATGTGTGTGTGTGTGTGTGTGTGTGTGTTACCTGTATGTATGTGTGTGTGTGTGTGTGTGTGTGTGTGTTACCTGTATGTGTGTGTGTGTTCTACCTGTATGTGTGTGTGTGTTCTACCTGTATGTGTGTGTGTGTGTGTGTGCTACCTGTATGTGTGTGTGTGTGTGTTCTACCTGTATGTGTGTGTGTGTGTGCTACCTGTATGTGTGTGTGTGTGTGTGTGTGTTACCTGTATGTGTGTGTGTGTGTGTGTGTTACCTGTATGTGTGTGTGTGTGTTACCTGTATGTGTGTGTGTGTGTGTGTGTGTGTGTGTGTGTGTGTGTGTGTGTGTGTGTGTGTGCTACATGTATGTGTGTGTGTGTGTGTGTGTGTGCTACCTGTATGTGTGTGTGTGTGTGTGTGTGTGTGTGTGTGTGCTACCTGTATGTGAGTGTGTGTGTGTGTGTGCTACCTGTATGTGAGTGTGTGTGTGTGCGCGTTGCCTGTGTGCGTGTGCGTTACCTGTGTGTGTGTGTGCGCGCTACCTGTATGTGTGTGTGTGTGCGCGCTACCTGTATGTGTGTGTGCCCTACCTGTATGTGTGTGTGTGTGTGTGTGTGTGTGTGCCCTACCTGTATGTGTGTGTGTGTGTGTTACCTGTATGTGTGTGTGTGTGTGTGCGTGCTACCTGTATGTGTGTGTGTGTGTGTGTGTGTGCGTGCTACCTGTGTGTGTGTGTGTGTGTGTGTGTGTGTGTGTGTGTGTGTGTGTGTGTGTGTGCTACCTGTGTGTGTGTGTGTGTGTGTGTGTGTGCGCTACCTGTATGTGTGTGTGTGTGTGTGTGTGTGTGTTACCTGTATGTATGTGTGTGTGTGTGTGTGTGTGTGTTACCTGTATGTGTGTGTGTGTTCTACCTGTATGTGTGTGTGTGTTCTACCTGTATGTGTGTGTGTGTGTGTGTGCTACCTGTATGTGTGTGTGTGTGTGTTCTACCTGTATGTGTGTGTGTGTGTGCTACCTGTATGTGTGTGTGTGTGTGTGTGTGTTACCTGTATGTGTGTGTGTGTGTGTGTGTTACCTGTATGTGTGTGTGTGTGTTACCTGTATGTGTGTGTGTGTGTGTGTGTGTGTGTGTGTGTGTGTGTGTGTGTGTGTGCTACATGTATGTGTGTGTGTGTGTGTGTGTGTGTGTGCTACCTGTATGTGTGTGTGTGTGTGTGTGTGTGTGTGCTACCTGTATGTGAGTGTGTGTGTGTGTGTGCTACCTGTATGTGAGTGTGTGTGTGTGTGTGCTACCTGTATGTGAGTGTGTGTGTGTGTGTGCTACCTGTATGTGTGTGTGTGTGTGTGTGTTACCTGTATGTGTGTGTGTGTGTGTGTGTGTGTGTGTGTGTGTGTGTGTGTGTGTGTGTGTGTGTGTGTGTGTGTGTGCTACATGTATGTGTGTGTGTGTGTGTGTGTGTGCTACCTGTATGTGTGTGTGTGTGTGTGCTACCTGTATGTGTGTGTGTGTGTGTGTGTGTGTGTGTGTGTGCTACCTGTATGTGAGTGTGTGTGTGTGTGTGCTACCTGTATGTGTGTGTGTGTGTGTGCTACCTGTATGTGTGTGTGTGTGTGTGCTACCTGTATGTGTGTGTGTGTGTGCTACCTGTATGTGTGTGTGTGTGCCCTACCTGTATGTGTGTGTGCGTGCGCTACCTGTATGTGTGTGTGCGTGCGCTTCCTGTATGTGTGTGTGTGTGTGCTACCTGTATGTGTGTGTGTGTGTGTGTGTGTGTGTGTGCTACCTGTATGTGTGTGTGTGTGTGTGTGTGTGTGCGTGCTACCTGTATGTGTGTGTGTGTGTGTGTGTGTGTGCTACCTGTATGTGTGTGTGTGCGTGCTACCTGTATGTGTGTGTGTGCGTGCTACCTGTATCTGTGTGTGTGCGCTACCTGTATGTGTGTGTGTGTTACCTGTATGTGTGTGTGTGTGTGTGTGTGTGTGTTACCTGTATGTGTGTGTGTGTGTGTGTGTGTTACCTGTATGTGTGTGTGCTACCTGTATGTGTGTGTGTGTGTTCTACCTGTATGTGTGTGTGTGTGTGCTACCTGTATGTGTGTGTGTGTGTGTGCTACCTGTATGTGTGTGTGTGTGTGTGTGTGTGTGCTACCTGTATGTGTGTGTGTGTGTGTGTGTGTGTGCTACATGTATGTGTGTGTGTGTGTGTGTGTGTGTGTGTGTGTGTGTGCTACCTGTATGTGTGTGTGTGTGTGTGCTACCTGTATGTGTGTGTGTGTGTGTGCTACCTGTATGTGTGTGTGTGTGTGCTACCTGTATGTGTGTGTGTGTGTGCTACCTGTATGTGTGTGTGTGTGTGTGTGTGCTACCTGTATGTGTGTGTGTGTGTGTGTGCTACCTGTATGTGTGTGTGTGTGTGTGTGCTACATGTATGTGTGTGTGTGTGTGTGTGCTACCTGTATGTGTGTGTGTGTGTGTGTGTGTGTGTGTGTGTGTGTGTGTGCTACATGTATGTGTGTGTGTGTGTGTGTGTGTGTGTGTGCTACCTGTATGTGTGTGTGTGTGTGCTACCTGTATGTGTGTGTGTGTGTGTGCTACCTGTATGTGTGTGTGTGTGTGCTACCTGTATGTGTGTGTGTGTGTGCTACCTGTATGTGTGTGTGCTACCTGTATGTGTGTGTATGTGTGTGTGTGCTACCTGATGTGTGTGCGTTACCTGTGTGCGTGTGTGCGTGTTACCTGTGTGTGTGCGCGCGTTACCTGTGTGTGTGTGTGTGCGCGCGTTACCTTTGTGTGTGTGTGTGCGTACGCTACCTGTATGTGTGTGTGTGTGTGTTCTACCTGTATGTGTGTGTGTGTGTGTTCTACCTGTATGTGTGTGTGTGCGCTACCTGTATGTGTGTGTGTGTGTGCACTACCTGTATGTGTGTGTGTGTGTGCACTACCTGTATGTGTGTGTGTGCACTACCTGTATGTGTGTGTGTGCGCTACCTGAATGTGTGTGTGTGTGTGCACTACCTGTATGTGTGTGTGTGCACTACCTGTATGTGTGTGTGTGCGCTACCTGAATGTGTGTGTGTGTGTGCACTACCTGTATGTGTGTGTGTGCGCTACCTGAATGTGTGTGTGTGTGTGTGCACTACCTGAATGTGTGTGTGTGTGTGCACTACCTGTATGTGTGTGTGTGCACTACCTGTATGTGTGTGTGTGCGCTACCTGTATGTGTGTGTGTGCTACCTGAATGTGTGTGTGTGTGTGTGCGCTACCTGAATGTGTGTGTGTGTGTGCACTACCTGTATGTGTGTGTGTGCACTACCTGTATGTGTGTGTGTGCGCTACCTGTATGTGTGTGTGTGCTACCTGAATGTGTGTGTGTGTGTGTGCGCTACCTGAATGTGTGTGTGTGTGTGCACTACCTGTATGTGTGTGTGTGCGCTACCTGTATGTGTGTGTGCACTACCTGAATGTGTGTGTGCACTACCTGAATGTGTGTGTGTGTGTGTGCGCTACCTGTATGTGTGTGTGTGCTACCTGTATGTGTGTGTGTGAGTGTGCTACCTGTATGTGTGTGTGTGTGTGTGTGTGTGTGTGTGTGTGTGTGTGTGTGTGTGCTATCTGTATGTGTGTGCGTTACCTGTATGTGTGTGTGCTAACTGTATGTGTGTGTGTGCTACCTGTATGTGTGTGCGTGCTACCTGTATGTGTGTGCGTGCTACCTGTATGTGTGTGCGTTACCTGTATGTGTGTGTGCTAACTGTATGTGTGTGCGTGCTACCTGTATGTGTGTGCGTGCTACCTGTATGTGTGTGTGCTACCTGTATGTGTGTGTGCTACCTGTATGTGTGTGTGCTACCTGTATGTGTGTGTGCTACCTGTATGTGTGTGCGTGCTACCTGTATGTGTGTGCGTGCTACCTGTATGTGTGTGTGCTACCTGTATGTGTGTGTGCTACCTGTATGTGTGTGTGCTACCTGTATGTGTGTGCGTGCTACCTGTATGTGTGTGTGCTAACTGTATGTGTGTGTGTGCTACCTGTATGTGTGTGTGTGTGCTACCTGTATGTGTGTGCGTGCTACCTGTATGTGTGTGCGTGCTAACTGTATGTGTGTGTGTGCTACCTGTATGTGTGTGTGTGCTACCTGTATGTGTGTGCGTGCTACCTGTATGTGTGTGTGCACTACCTGAATGTGTGTGTGTGTGTGTGCGCTACCTGTATGTGTGTGTGCACTACCTGAATGTGTGTGTGCACTACCTGAATGTGTGTGTGTGTGTGTGCGCTACCTGTATGTGTGTGTGTGCTACCTGTATGTGTGTGCGTGCTACCTGAATGTGTGTGTGCACTACCTGAATGTGTGTGTGTGTGTGTGAGTGTGCTACCTGTATGTGTGTGTGTGTGTGTGTGTGTGTGTGTGTGTGTGTGTGTGTGTGTGTGTGTGTGTGTGCTATCTGTATGTGTGTGCGTTACCTGTATGTGTGTGTGCTAACTGTATGTGTGTGTGTGCTACCTGTATGTGTGTGCGTGCTACCTGTATGTGTGTGCGTGCTACCTGTATGTGTGTGCGTTACCTGTATGTGTGTGTGCTAACTGTATGTGTGTGCGTGCTACCTGTATGTGTGTGCGTGCTACCTGTATGTGTGTGTGCTACCTGTATGTGTGTGTGCTACCTGTATGTGTGTGTGTGCTAACTGTATGTGTGTGTGTGCTACCTGTATGTGTGTGCGTGCTACCTGTATGTGTGTGTGTGCTAACTGTATGTGTGTGTGTGCTACCTGTATGTGTGTGCGTGCTACCTGTATGTGTGTGTGCTACCTGTATGTGTGTGTGCTAACTGTATGTGTGTGTGTGCTAACTGTATGTGTGTGTGTGCTACCTGTATGTGTGTGCGTGCTACCTGTATGTGTGTGTGCTACCTGTATGTGTGTGCGTGCTACCTGTATGTGTGTGTGCTAACTGTATGTGTGTGTGTGCTACCTGTATGTGTGTGTGTGTGCTACCTGTATGTGTGTGTGTGCTACCTGTATGTGTGTGCGTTCTACCTGTATGTGTGTGTGCTACCTGTATGTGTGTGCGTGCTACCTGTATGTGTGTGTGCTACCTGTATGTGTGTGCGTGCTACCTGTATGTGTGTGTGCTACCTGTATGTGTGTGTGTGCTACCTGTATGTGTGTGTGTGCTACCTGTATGTGTGTGCGTGCTACCTGTATGTGTGTGTGTGTGCTACCTGTATGTGTGTGTGTGTGCTACCTGTATGTGTGTGTGCTACCTGTATGTGTGTGTGTGTGCTACCTGTATGTGTGTGTGCGTGCTACCTGTATGTGTGTGCGTGCTACCTGTATGTGTGTGCGTGCTAACTGTATGTGTGTGTGTGCTACCTGTATGTGTGTGTGTGCTACCTGTATGTGTGTGCGTGCTACCTGTATGTGTGTGCGTGCTACCTGTATGTGTGTGCGTGCTACCTGTATGTGTGTGTGTGCTACCTGTATGTGTGTGTGTGTGTGTGTTACCTGTATGAGTCCGGGGACTATCTCAGGCAGCATGCTGACTAGTCCTTCATGGGGGACCTTCTCTATAACTTTAGTCTGCATCTTGATGGCAGCCAGGTTGATGGGGTAGTCAGCTGACTGGATGATAGGACACAACACCTTGATACACTGGTCTGGACTGATGGACGACGCCAGCATGGCGGCAGTCTCCTCTGCCGCTCGCACCACCTACAGACACAGGAACAGGGTTATAGTACCAGATTTACAATAGCTCCTATACACACACAGGAACGACAGTAGGAGAGTGAATGTATGAGTGTATGTGAGAGTGATTATATGGAGTGTGTGTATATTATAAGGAGTGTGTGTGTACGTGCGTGTGTGTTATACAGAGAGTGTGTGTGTGTACCTCTTTGTGTGGGTCCTTGTGCGCCTCCAGGGCCTTCATGATGGTGAGTTCAGCGTAGTTCTTAAACCTCCAGGGCTGGCGGCTCAGAATCTCCCTCAGAACACGCAGAGCTAACGCCCTGATCACATGCTGAAGAGGGGAGAGAGAGTTTGGTCAAAGTGTGTTCGTTGCATTGATGCACATATTGAGTGTGTGTGTGTGTGTACCTCTCTGTCCCCCAGCGTCTCCAGTAGTAACAGGAGGATGGTTTTGAAGTGTTCATCCCAGGAGACCTGCAGGGTGTTTTCTCGAATCAGCTTCAAGAGCTCACAAAGCGCTGCCTTCCTCTCCTCCACACGCTCATTGTGATTGGACAGCTCCTTCAGCAGCTCAGACACCAGCTCCGATTGGTCAATGCTGCTGTCTGTCAGGGGCAACAGCCAAAAAGGGTTGAGATTGATAAATTGATGGCAATCAGTATCTATCCCATATTACACTTCAAGACATTTTGTGTGTGTGTGTGTGTGTGTGTGTGTATATGAATACATATGTGTGTGTTAGTGTAAATGAATATACAGTACCAGTCTAAAGTTGACATCTAGTCATTCAAGAGTTTCTTAATTTTAACTATTTTCTACATTGTAGAATAATACTGAAGACATCAAACCGATGAAATAACACATATGGAATCATGTAGTAACCAAAAAAGTGTTAAACAACTCAAAATATATTTCAGATTCTTCAAAGTAGCCACCCTTTGCCTTGACAGCTCTGCACACTCTTGGCATTCTCTCAACCAGCTTCACCTGAATTGCTTTTCCAACAGTCTTGAAGGAGTTCCCACATAAGCTGAGCACTTGTTGGCTGCTTTTCTTTCACTTTGCGGTCCAACTCGTCCCAAACCATCTCAATTGATTTGAGGTCAGGTGATTGTTGAGGCTAGGTCATCTGATGCAGCACTCCATCACTCTCCTTCTTGGTCAAATTGCCCTTACACAGCCTGGAGGTGTGTTGGGTCACTGTCCTGTTGAAAAACAAATGATAGTCCCACTAAGTTCCACTAATCAGATTGGATGGCGTATCGCTGCAGGATGCTGTGGTAGCCATGCTGGTTAAGTGTACTTTGAATTCTAAATAAATCACAGACAGTGTCACCAGTAAAACACCTCCTCCTCCATGCTTCACAGTGGTAACCTCCCATGCGGAGATCATCCGTTCACCTACTCTGCGTCTCACAAAGACACGGCTGTCTCAAATTTGGACTCATCAGACCAAAGGACAGATTTCCACCGTTCTAATGTCCATTGCTCGTGTTTCTCGGCCCAACAAGTCTCTTCTTATTGGTGTCCTTTAGTAGTGGTTTCTTTGCAGCAATTCGAACATTAAGGTCTGATTCACACAGTCTCCTCTGAACAGTTGATGTTGAGAGGCCTCTCTTAGGCTGGTAACTCTAATGAACTTATCCTCTGCAGCAGAGGTAACTCTGGGTCTTCCTTTCCTGTGGTGGTCCTCATGAGAGCCAGTTTCATCATAGCGCTTGATGGTTTTTGCGACTGCACTTGAAGAAACTTTAAAAGTTCTTGACATTTTCCGGATTGACTGACCTTCATGTCTAAGAGTAATGATGGACTGTCGTTTTTCTTTGCTTACTTGAGCTGTTCTTGCCATAATATGGACTTGGTCTTTTACAAAATAGGGCTATCTTCTGTATACCACCCCTACCTTGTCTCAACACAACTTATTGGCTCAAAAGAAATTCCACAAATTAACTTTTAACAAGGCACACCTTTAATTGAAATGCATTCCAGGTGACTTCCTCATGAAGCTGGTTGAGAGATTGCCAAGAGTGTGCAAAGCTGTCATCAAGGCAAAGGGTGGCTACTTTGAAGAATCTCAAATATAAAATATATTTGGATTTGTTAAACACTTTTTTGGTTACTAGATGATTCCATTTGTGTTATTTCATAGTTTTGATGTCTTCAGTACTAAAATAAAGAAAAACCCTGGAATGAGTAGGTGTGTCCAAACTTTTGACTGGTACTGTATGTGTGTTTGTGTGTACCGTCAGTTTGCTGGTCTGATTCGTCTAGTGAAGTATCTATGACGCTGTGTTTGAAGGGGGAGTCAGTGAAGGGGTCACGGGACACCCGGGGAGAAGAGGAGAGCAGGGGGGTGTTGAGGAGAGACGTCTTGTTGTCCAGAGCTGTACGACCTACATCCATCTGGTCAGCACCAGCACTACCACCCTGAGGGAGGGGGAGGGAGACACACACACACACACACACACACACAAACACACACGGTGGTATGATTCAGACAGACATAGACAGAAATGTAAGCGCTGTCAAGTCCTGTCATCGCATGCACGCACACACAGTGGTGTGTGTGGGTTAGGATAGGGTTTTGATCATTCTGTGGATGGAATGAGGAGAGATATGAGATCTGTTACAGTTCCTGTTAATATTTTCACTCAAACCAGAAAACCCCCTGACGGGTCAGGTGATGGAGTCAGTCTGATTGGCAGGTTGAGGAATGGGTGGGCGGGTCAGGTTTCAGACTGACCTCTAGTGGAAATGTCAGCTTGGACATAGCCCTTCCTTGGAACATACCATGGAGAGGGGTGTCATAATTAATAACATCTCACATACTGTACGCACTCGGACACACACGCATGATACTCCCATCACAACCTACACTATATATACAAAAGTATGTGGACACCCCTTCAAATTAGTGGATTCAGCTATTTCAGCCACACCCGTTGCTGACAGGTATATAAAATCGAGCACACAGCCATGCAATCTCCATAGACAAACATTGGTAGTAGAATGGCCTTACTTAAGAGCTCAGTGACTTTCAACGTGGCACTGTCATAGGATGCCACCTTTCCAACAAGTCAGTTCGTCAGATTTCTGCCCTGCTAGAGCTGCCCCAGTCAACTGCAAGTGCTGTTATTGTGGAGTGGAAATGTCTAGGAGCAACAACAACTCAACCGCGAAGTGGTAGGCCCCACAAGCTCACAGAAATGGATCGCCGAGTGCTGAAGTGCGTAAAAATCATCTGTCCTCGGTTGCAACATTCACTCCTGAGTTCCAAACTGCCTCTGGAACCAACGTCAGCCCAATAACTGTTTTTTCGGGAGCTTAATGAAATGGGTTTCCATGGCCGAGCAGCCGCACACAAGCCTAAGATCACCATGTGCAATGCCAAGAGTCGGCTGGAGTAGTGTAAAGCTGCTATTGGACTCTGGAGCAGTGGAAACGATCTTAACGCTACAGCATACAATGACATTCTAGATGATTCTGTGCTTCCAACTTTGTGGCAACAGTTTGGGGAAGGCCCTTTCCTGTTTCAGCATGACAATGCCTCGTGCACTAAGCGAGGTCCATACAGAAATAGTTTGTCGAGATCAGTGTGGAAGAATTTGACTGGCCTATTCAGAGTCCTGACCTCAACCCCATCAAACACCTTTGGGATGAATTGGAACGCAGACTGCGAGCCAGGCCTAATCACCCAACATCAGTGCCCGTCCTCACTAATGCTCTTGTGGCTGAATGGTAGCAAGTCCCCACAGCAATGTTCCAACATCTAGTGGTAAGCCTTCCCAGAAGAGTGGAGTCTGTGATAGCAGCAAACGGGGGACCAACTCCATATTAATGCCCATGATTTTGGAATGAGATGTTCGACAAGCAGGTGTCCACATACTTTTGGTCATGTAGTGTATTTTAACCTGTAAAAATACTGAATGTGTTATTTTTCCCCTGATATTAGCTTACACCCACCAGATAAAAAAGCTATTTCCAGTGAAATAGAAAGGTAGGGATGAGATGCTTTGATACCAGACAGTGCGATAACAGTTGGGGTCAGAAGGTTATGGGGTTCAGTGTCTCACACACACAACAAGGGGAGTGGCAGGTCATATCTGTTCTCAGGAACATTGTGTGTGTGTGTGAAGGCTTAATCCCCCAGAATCCACCTGACAGACTATAAATAATCATTTCCAAGATGCATCCCATCATGTCGGTTCTACACACACACACACACACACTCTCTCTCTCCCCACCTCCTCTCCTTCCCTCCGTCTGACCGGTTCATTCATGTCTTCCTGGCTGCGGACGGAGAAGTTCTGGATGGCCTCCGTCACTCCTCTCAGACTACTGTAGATGTCCTCTGAGTTCATGTTCTCTGTGTCGTAGTCAAATGCACTGCACACAACAACACATCAGTCATATTACCATCACAATAGGTCAACATTATATGAGTGTGTTCTGAGGTCTGTGTGTGTAACCTGGGTGTACGTGTACATTGGGAGGTGTGTGGATGTTACCTGGGTGAGGATGTGTTCTGTGATGTGTTGCTAGGAGAGGTGAGGGGGCTGGACCAGCTGGCAGGAGAGCGGGGGGTGTGGCGTGTCAGAGGGCTTCCTGTCGGGGCCTGGGGGAGAGAGTAACACATAATAGGATCAAGTACATGCTAGGACCTTTTAGTTTCCCAACTCCTAAGATCCTTCATCAGGCCAGGCTGGGAGGGGTACAGCCAAGGCCAGGTGTCGTTACCTGCTGGGAGGGGTACAGCCAAGGCCAGGTGTCGTTACCTGTGCAGCATTGCCTGTGTTCCTCAGGTGGTTCTGTAGCAGTTTGGTGGCGCCATCCTGGAAGGTCTTGGGCAGAGCTGCCAGCAGCATGGTGAACTCTGGGGTGTTCAACTGGAACAACGAGATCAACACCGACTGGGCAGCCTGGAACACACACACAGACAGACACACACCAGAAACCAATCAAAGTTCGCGTCAACCAATAATCAACAAATTGCAGCATACAGAAATGTCTGTGCAGTACCTTCCTGACGTCGGAGCTCTTGGGCTCTGTGGTCCAGGTGATGATGCGAGACACAGCCAGGCGCGTCTCACTGGAGTTCACAAAGTCCTGAGGCTCCATCTGCAGGGCCAAGGTCTCAATGTACTTCAGAACAGCCACCTTCACCTGGACACACATTCATAGTATAAACGGTTAGACAAGCCACTCACACACACACACATTCAGAGTATAAATGGTTAGACAAGCCACTCACACACACACACATTCAGAGTATAAATGGTTAGACAAGCCACTCATACACACACACATTCAGAGTATAAATGGTTAGACAAGCCACTCATACACACACACATTCAGAGTATAAACGGTTAGACAAGCCACTCATACACACACACATTCATAGTATAAACGGTTAGACAAGCCACTCATACACACACACATTCATAGTATAAACGGTTAGACAAGCCACTCATACACACACACATTCAGAGTATAAATGGTTAGACAAGCCACTCATACACACACACATTCATAGTATAAACGGTTAGACAAGCCACTCATACACACACACATTCATAGTATAAACGGTTAGACAAGCCACTCATACACACACACATTCAGAGTATAAATGGTTAGACAAGCCACTCATACACACACACATTCATAGTATAAACGGTTAGACAAGCCACTCATACACACACACATTCAGAGTATAAATGGTTAGACAAGCCACTCATACACACACACATTCATAGTATAAACGGTTAGACAAGCCACTCATACACACACACATTCAGAGTATAAATGGTTAGACAAGCCACTCATACACACACACATTCAGAGTATAAATGGTTAGACAAGCCACTCATACACACACACATTCAGAGTATAAATGGTTAGACAAGCCACTCATACACACACACATTCAGAGTATAAATGGTTAGACAAGCCACTCATACACACACACATTCAGAGTATAAACGGTTAGACAAGCCACTCATACACACACACATTCATAGTATAAACGGTTAGACAAGCCACTCATACACACACACATTCATAGTATAAATGGTTAGACAAGCCACTCATACACACACACATTCATAGTATAAATGGTTAGACAAGCCACTCATACATTCATAGTATAAACGGTTAGACAAGCCACTCATACACACACACATTCATAGTATAAACGGTTAGACAAGCCACTCATACATTCATAGTATAAACGGTTAGACAAGCCACTCATACACACACACATTCATAGTATAAATGGTTAGACAAGCCACTCATACATTCATAGTAAACGGTTAGACAAGCCACTCATACACACACACATTCATAGTATAAACGGTTAGACAAGCCACTCATACATTCATAGTATAAATGGTTAGACAAGCCACTCATACATTCATAGTATAAACGGTTAGACAAGCCACTCATACATTCATAGTATAAATGGTTAGACAAGCCACTCATACATTCATAGTATAAACGGTTAGACAAGCCACTCATACATTCATAGTATAAACGGTTAGACAAGCCACTCATACATTCATAGTATAAACGGTTAGACAAGCCACTCATACATTCATAGTATAAACGGTTAGACAAGCCACTCATACATTCATAGTATAAATGGTTAGACAAGCCACTCATACACACACACATTCAGAGTATAAATGGTTAGACAAGCCACTCATACACACACACATTCAGAGTATAAATGGTTAGACAAGCCACTCATACACACACACATTCAGAGTATAAACGGTTAGACAAGCCACTCATACATTCATAGTATAAACGGTTAGACAAGCCACTCATACACACACACATTCATAGTATAAATGGTTAGACAAGCCACTCATACATTCATAGTATAAACGGTTAGACAAGCCACTCATACACACACACATTCATAGTATAAATGGTTAGACAAGTCACTCATACACACACACATTCATAGTATAAATGGTTAGACAAGCCACTCATACATTCATAGTATAAACGGTTAGACAAGCCACTCATACACACACACATTCATAGTATAAACGGTTAGACAAGCCACTCATACATTCATAGTATAAATGGTTAGACAAGCCACTCATACATTCATAGTATAAACGGTTAGACAAGCCACTCATACATTCATAGTATAAATGGTTAGACAAGCCACTCATACATTCATAGTATAAACGGTTAGACAAGCCACTCATACATTCATAGTATAAACGGTTAGACAAGCCACTCATACATTCATAGTATAAACGGTTAGACAAGCCACTCATACATTCATAGTATAAACGGTTAGACAAGCCACTCATACATTCATAGTATAAATGGTTAGACAAGCCACTCATACATTCATAGTATAAACGGTTAGACAAGCCACTCATACATTCATAGTATAAATGGTTAGACAAGCCACTCATACATTCATAGTATAAACGGTTAGACAAGCCACTCATACATTCATAGTATAAACGGTTAGACAAGCCACTCATACATTCATAGTATAAATGGTTAGACAAGCCACTCATACACACACACATTCAGAGTATAAATGGTTAGACAAGCCACTCATACACACACACATTCAGAGTATAAATGGTTAGACAAGCCACTCATACACACACACATTCAGAGTATAAACGGTTAGACAAGCCACTCATACACACACACATTCAGAGTATAAACGGTTAGACAAGCCACTCATACACACACACATTCAGAGTATAAATGGTTAGACAAGCCACTCATACACACACACATTCATAGTATAAACGGTTAGACAAGCCACTCATACACACACACATTCATAGTATAAACGGTTAGACAAGCCACTCATACACACACACATTCAGAGTATAAACGGTTAGACAAGCCACTCATACACACACACATTCATAGTATAAACGGTTAGACAAGCCACTCATACACACACACATTCATAGTATAAACGGTTAGACAAGCCACTCATACACACACACATTCATAGTATAAACGGTTAGACAAGCCACTCATACACACACACATTCATAGTATAAACGGTTAGACAAGCCACTCATACATTCATAGTATAAACGGTTAGACAAGCCACTCATACACACACACATTCAGAGTATAAACGGTTAGACAAGCCACTCATACACACACACATTCATTGTATAAACGGTTAGACAAGCCACTCATACACACACACATTCAGAGTATAAATGGTTAGACAAGCCACTCATACATTCATAGTATAAATGGTTAGACAAGCCACTCATACATTCATAGTATAAATGGTTAGACAAGCCACTCATACATTCATAGTATAAATGGTTAGACAAGCCACTCATACATTCATAGTATAAATGGTTAGACAAGCCACTCATACATTCATAGTATAAATGGTTAGACAAGCCACTCATACATTCATAGTATAAATGGTTAGACAAGCCACTCATACATTCATAGTATAAATGGTTAGACAAGCCACTCATACATTCATAGTATAAATGGTTAGACAAGCCACTCATACATTCATAGTATAAATGGTTAGACAAGCCACTCATACATTCATAGTATAAACGGTTAGACAAGCCACTCATACATTCATAGTATAAACGGTTAGACAAGCCACTCATACATTCATAGTATAAATGGTTAGACAAGCCACTCATACATTCATAGTATAAACGGTTAGACAAGCCACTCATACATTCATAGTATAAATGGTTAGACAAGCCACTCATACATTCATAGTATAAACGGTTAGACAAGCCACTCATACATTCATAGTATAAATGGTTAGACAAGCCACTCATACATTCATAGTATAAACGGTTAGACAAGCCACTCATACACACACACATTCATAGTATAAACGGTTAGACAAGCCACTCATACATTCATAGTATAAACGGTTAGACAAGCCACTCATACATTCATAGTATAAACGGTTAGACAAGCCACTCATACATTCATAGTATAAACGGTTAGACAAGCCACTCATACATTCATAGTATAAACGGTTAGACAAGCCACTCATACACACACACATTCATAGTATAAACGGTTAGACAAGCCACTCATACACACACACATTCATAGTATAAATGGTTAGACAAGCCACTCATACATTCATAGTATAAACGGTTAGACAAGCCACTCATACATTCATAGTATAAACGGTTAGACAAGCCACTCATACATTCATAGTATAAATGGTTAGACAAGCCACTCATACATTCATAGTATAAATGGTTAGACAAGCCACTCATACATTCATAGTATAAACGGTTAGACAAGCCACTCATACATTCATAGTATAAACGGTTAGACAAGCCACTCATACATTCATAGTATAAATGGTTAGACAAGCCACTCATACATTCATAGTATAAACGGTTAGACAAGCCACTCATACACACACACATTCATAGTATAAACGGTTAGACAAGCCACTCATACACACACACATTCATAGTATAAACGGTTAGACAAGCCACTCATACATTCATAGTATAAACGGTTAGACAAGCCACTCATACATTCATAGTATAAACGGTTAGACAAGCCACTCATACATTCATAGTATAAATGGTTAGACAAGCCACTCATACATTCATAGTATAAACGGTTAGACAAGCCACTCATACATTCATAGTATAAACGGTTAGACAAGCCACTCATACACACACACATTCAGAGTATAAACGGTTAGACAAGCCACTCATACATTCATAGTATAAACGGTTAGACAAGCCACTCATACATTCATAGTATAAACGGTTAGACAAGCCACTCATACATTCATAGTATAAATGGTTAGACAAGCCACTCATACATTCATAGTATAAACGGTTAGACAAGCCACTCATACACACACATTCAGAGTATAAATGGTTAGACAAGCCACTCATACATTCATAGTATAAACAATTAGACAAGCCACTCATACATTCATAGTATAATGGTTAGACAAGCCACTCATACATTCATAGTATAAACGGTTAGACAAGCCACTCATACATTCATAGTATAAACGGTTAGACAAGCCACTCATACATTCATAGTATAAACGGTTAGACAAGCCACTCATACATTCATAGTATAAACGGTTAGACAAGCCACTCATACATTCATAGTATAAACGGTTAGACAAGCCACTCATACATTCATAGTATAATGGTTAGACAAGCCACTCATACATTCATAGTATAAACGGTTAGACAAGCCACTCATACATTCATAGTATAAACGGTTAGACAAGCCACTCATACATTCATAGTATAAACGGTTAGACAAGCCACTCATACATTCATAGTATAAATGGTTAGACAAGCCACTCATACATTCATAGTATAAATGGTTATACAAGCCACTCATACACACACACATTCAGAGTATAAATGGTTAGACAAGCCACTCATACACACACACATTCAGAGTATAAATGGTTAGACAAGCCACTCATACACTCATAGTATAAATGGTTAGACAAGCCACTCATACACACACACATTCATAGTATAAAACGTTAGACAAGCCACTCATACACTCATAGTATAAATGGTTAGACAAGCCACTCATACACACACACATTCATAGTATAAATGGTTAGACAAGCCACTCATACACACATTTTCTGTCTGTGTGGTTCATGGATCATCCCAGGAGTTTCCTAACTCTGAGCTGAAACGAGTTATATTTAGAGCCCAGTTCATTTAGAGCCTACTCTGCAACACAAAGTAAAGATCCGCAACAACAAAGAAGGTGCAGTAAGATGCTAGTCTCCTTCACAGTTGTAGTCAGGCAGCTATCATGGAGGGAGACAGAGGGGGGGAGAAACCAATAAAGACACATGAAAACTAAAGGAAAAAGAGCCACCATTTACATTCGTTCTTCATTCTCACATTAGTTTCTTTTACAATATTTTCATTCCTTTAAAAAAAGTCCCTCTCCATCTCTCAGTTTCACTCTTCCTCTATTCAAAACACTTCATCGACCGACCGCCTCCTCAGTGTGCGCGTCATAAAAATGCTCCCCCCTGAGCGCACTGACCTGGGAAGATTGGTTCCAGGCTGAGACCTGCTCGTTCAGAGAGCAGCAGGCGTGGTGCCCCCTGGGGGCTCTCGTGGGGGGGAGCAATTTAACATCGCGCCTCATGGTTCTTGAAGCAGGGGGAATCAATTTAATGTTGCGCCGCCCACAACACGTTCCCCTCCTCCCCACAGGCTTAGAGAGAGAGGGAGGGGGAGGGACGGAGAGGGAGAGGGAGGAAGGGGGGAGAGGGGAAGTGGGAGAAAGGTAGGGGGAGAGAGAGGAGAGGTTAGAGGAGAAGGTAGGTGAGGAAGGGGAGATGGGGAGGGAGGAAGAAGATGTAGGGGAGATGGGGAGGGAGGAAGAGGATGTAGTGGAGGGAGAGAGGAGGCAAGACAGAGACAGATGGACACACACTGGGACAGGGATGAGAGGAGTGAAAATTACATAAGAAAATGAGAGAAGGAAAAGCATAGCAAGGGAAGGTGAGGTGAAGAGTGAAGGAGGGAGAAAAAGATTGAGGAAGGTGAGGTAATGAAAGTGAAGGAGGGGGTGGGGAGAGGAAAGGGAGGGACGGAGTGAACAAGTGTATAAAGGGAAATACAAAGTGAGAGGAGGGAGGAGAAGATGGAGGAAAGGGAGGGGAGAGGATAGAGAGAGGCAACGAGGAAGGGGAGGTGAGGCGGGCTCAGACTGCAGAGAGCAAAGCCAGTGGTTGGCGGGTTTAATTGGAGGCATATCAGTCGCTATCCAATCAGAGTCCAGGGATCGGGTGGGTAGGGAGCGGAGCCAGTGTTAAACAGCCGTGATATCAGAAAAGTGGTTACCATGGTTACTGATACAATAGTTACCGTGGTTGCTGAGACAGTAGGTGAGTCTGGCGACGGAGAGGCTGTCCCTGCCTTTCAACCCTCCCTACATCCCTTTACTCTCCCTTCCTCTTCTCACTCCGTCCATCTCTTTCTTCATACATACACAAAATATCTACCCCCCCTAGACAGACAGACAGACAGACAGACAGACAGACAGACAGACAGACAGACAGACAGACAGACAGACAGACAGACGTGTACCTTGAGGTTTGGTGTCTGAGTCTGGTCCACAGTGAACCTCATGAGGATAGTGAACTGGAGGTCGTTGGGGAAAGACTCTCTGTAGGGGAGATATTATGCACGCGTGTTATATATACACATTTTACAGACACGTTTTATTTATTTATATATCCACACACACACACCCACATTATATATACACACACATACGTTATATACACACACACACACACACACACATTACAGACACACACCCACACGTTATACACTGCTCAAAAAAATAAAGGGAACACTTAAACAACACAATGTAACTCCAAGTCAATCACACTTCTGTGAAATCAAACTGTCCACTTAGGAAGCAACACTGATTGACAATAAATGTCACATGCTGTTGTGCAAATGGAATAGACAAAAGGTGGAAATTATAGGCAATTAGCAAGACACCCCCAAAAAAGGAGTGATTCTGCAGGTGGTGACCACAGACAACTTCTCAGTTCCTATGCTTCCTGGCTGATGTTTTGGTCACTTTTGAATGCTGGCAGTGCTCTCACTCTAGTGGTAGCATGAGACGGAGTCTACAACCCACACAAGTGGCTCAGGTAGTGCAGTTCATCCAGGATGGCACATCAATGCGAGCTGTGGCAAAAAGGTTTGCTGTGTCTGTCAGCGTAGTGTCCAGAGCATGGAGGCGCTACCAGGAGACAGGCCAGTACATCAGGAGACGTGGAGGAGGCCGTAGGAGGGCAACAACCCAGCAGCAGGACCGCTACCTCCGCCTTTGTGCAAGGAGGTGCACTGCCAGAGCCCTGCAAAATGACCTCCAGCAGGCCACAAATGTGCATGTGTCTGCTCAAACGGTCAGAAACAGACTCCATGAGGGTGGTATGAGGGCCCGACGTCCACAGGTGGGGGTTGTGCTTACAGCCCAGCACGTGCAGGACGTTTGGCATTTGCCAGAGAACACCAAGATTGGCAAATTCGCCACTGGCGCCCTGTGCTCTTCACAGATGAAAGCAGGTTCACACTGAGCACATGAGCACATGTGACAGACGTGACAGAGTCTGGAGACGCCGTGGAGAATGTTCTGCTGCCTGCAACATCCTCCAGCATGACCGGTTTGGCGGTGGGTCAGTCATGGTGTGGGGTGGCATTTCTTTGTGGGGCCGCACAGCCCTCCATGTGCTCGCCAGAGGTAGCCTGACTGCCATTAGGTACCGAGATGAGATCCTCAGACCCCTTGTGAGACCATATGCTGACACATGCACATTTGTGGCCTGCTGGAGGTCATTTTGCAGGGCTCTGGCAGTGCACCTCCTTGCACAAAGGCGGAGGTAGCGGTCCTGCTGCTGGGTTGTTGCCCTCCTACGGCCTCCTCCACGTCTCCTGATGTACTGGCCTGTCTCCTGGTAGCGCCTCCATGCTCTGGACACTACGCTGACAGACACAGCAAACCTTTTTGCCACAGCTCGCATTGATGTGCCATCCTGGATGAACTGCACTACCTGAGCCACTTGTGTGGGTTGTAGACTCCGTCTCATGCTACCACTAGAGTGAGAGCACCGCCAGCATTCAAAAGTGACCAAAACATCAGCCAGGAAGCATAGGAACTGAGAAGTTGTCTGTGGTCACCAACTGCAGAATCACTCCTTTTTTGGGGGTGTCTTGCTAATTGCCTATAATTTCCACCTTTTGTCTATTCCATTTGCACAACAGCATGTGAAATTTATTGTCAATCAGTGTTGCTTCCTAAGTGGACAGTTTGATTTCATAGAAGTGTGATTGACTTGGAGTTACATTGTGTTGTTTAAGTGTTCCCTTTATTTTTTTGAGCAGTGTATATACACATATTACAGACACACACACACACACACACACACACACACGTTACAGACACACACACACGTTACAGAGACACACACACGTTATATATACACACACATTACAGACACACACATTATATATACACACACACACACGTTATATATACACACATTACAGACACACACATTAGACACACACGTTATATATACAGTTGCAAGAAAAAGTAGGTGAACCCTTTGGAATTACCTGGATTTCTGCATAAATTGTTCATAAAATTTGATCTGATCTTCATCTAGGTCACAACAATAGACAAACACAGTCTGCTTAAAATAATAATACAAACAATTACATGTTTTCAAGTCTTTATTGAACACACTGTGTAAACATTCACAGTGCAGGTCTGAAAAATGGTAACTCTTGGATTTAATAACTGGTTGACCCTCCTTTGGCAGCAATAACCTCAACCAAACGTTTCCTGTAGTTGCGGATCAGACCTGCACAACGGGAGGAATTTTGGACCATTCCTCTTTACAAAACGGTTTCAGTTCAGCAATATTCTTGGGATGTCTGGTGTGAACTGCCTTCGAGTTCATGCTACAGCATTTTAAATCGGGTTTAGGTCAGGACTCTGACTGGGCCACTCCAGAAGGTGTATTTTCTTCTGTTCAAGCCATTCTGTTGTTGATTTACTTCTGTGTTTTGGGTCGCTGTCCTGTTGCATCACCCAACTTCTGTTGAGCTTCTATTGGCAGACAGATAGCCTTACATTCTCATGCAAAATGTCTTGATAAACTTGGGAATTCATTTTCCCGACGATGATAGCAAGCTGTCCAGGCCCTGAGGCAGCAAAGCAGCCCAAACCATGATGCTCCCTCCACCATACTGTACAGTTGGGATGAGGTTTGATGTTGGTGTGCTGTGCCTTTTTTTGTCCACACAGTGTTGTGTGTTCCTTTAGTTTCATCTGTCCACAGAATATTTTGCCAGTGGCGCTGTGGAACATCCAGGTGCTTTTTTGCAAACTTCAGACGTGCAGCAATGTTTTTTTGGGACAGCAATGGCTTCTTCCGTGGTGTCCTCCTATGAACACCATTCTTGTTTAGTGTTTTACGTATCGTACTCGTCAACAGAGATGTTAGCATGTTCCAGAGATTTCTGTAAGTCTTAAGCTGATACTCTATGATTCTTCTTAACATCAACCTCAGAAAAATACAATAATGTGTGTTTTTAGTTTAAGCAAAATGTGTTTGTCTATTGTTGTGACTAAGATGAAGATCAGATCAAATTTTATGACAAATTTATGCAAAAATTCAGGTAATTCCAAAGGGTTCACATACTTTTTCTTGCCACTGTACACATATTACAGACACACACACACGTTATATATACACATTACAGACACACACATTATATACACACGTTATATATACACATTACAGACACACACATTATATACACACGTTATATATACACATTACAGACACACACGTTATATTGATGGTTGTACAGTCGTCTCAAATAAAAGGACCTCGGCGTTACTCTGTACCCTGATCTCTCTTTTGATGAACATATCAAGACTGTTTCAAGGACAGCTTTTTTCCATCTACGTAACATTGCAAAAATCAGAAACCTTCTGTCCAAAAATGATGCAGAAAAATGTATCCTTGCTTTTGTCACTTCTAGGTTAGATTACTGCAATGCTCTACTTTCTGGCTACCCGGATAAAGCAAAAAATAAACTTCAGTTAGTGCTAAACACGGCTGCTAGAATCTTGACTAGAACCAAAAAATTTGATCATATTACTCCAGTGCTAGCCTCTCTACACTGGCTTCCTGTTAAGGCAAGGGCTGATTTCAAGGTTTTAGTGCTAACCTACAAAGCATTACATGGGCTTGCTCCTACCTATCTTTCCGATTTGGTCCTGCCGTACATACCTACACAAGACGCAGGCCTCCTTACTGTCCATAGAATTTCTAAGCAAATAGCTGGAGGCAGGGCTTTCTCCTATAGAGCTCCATTTTTATGGAATGGTCTGCCTATCCATGTGAGAGACACAGACTCGGTCTCAACCTTTCTTTATTGAAGACTCATCTCTTCAGTAGGTCCTATGATTGAGTGTAGTCTGGCCCAGGAGTGTGAAGGTGAACGGAAAGGCACTGGAGCAACAAACCGCCCTTGCTGTCTCTGCCTGGCGGGTTCCCCTCTCTCCACTGGGATTCTCTGCCTCTAACCCTATTACAGGGGCTGAGTCACTGGCTTACTGGTGCTCTTCCATGCCGTCCCTAGGAGGGGTGCGTCACTTGAGTGGGTTGAGTCACTGACGTGATCTTCCTGTCCGGGTTGGCACCCCCCCTTGGGTTGTGGCGTGGGAGAGATCATTGTGGGCTATACTCAGCCTTGTCTCAGGATGGTAAGTTGGTGGTTGAAGGTATCCCTCTAGTGGTGTGGGGGCTGTGCTTTGGCAAAGTGGGTGGGGTTATATCCTGCCTGTTAGGCCCTGTCCGGGGATATCGTCGGACGGGGCCACAGTGTCTCCTAACCCCTCCTGTCTCAGCCTCCAGTGTTTATGCTGCAATAGTTTGTGTCAGGGGGCTAGGGTCAGTCTGTTATATCTGGAGTATTTCTCCTGTCTTATCCGGTGTCCTGTGTGAATTTAAATAATTGTATTTTTTTTCTCTCGGAGGACCATAGCCCTAGGACCATGCCTCAGGACTACCTGGCCTGATGACTCCTTGCTGTCCCCAGTCCACCTGGTCGTGCTGCTGGTCCAATTTCGGAGTGCAGTCCATGAGGAGGAGATGCACTGCAGTACTTAATGTAGCTGGTGGCCACACCAGACACTGACTGTTACTTTTGACCCCCCCTTTGTTCAGGGACACATTATTCCATTTCTATTAGTCACATGTCTGTGGAACTTGTTCAGTTTATGTCTCAGTTGTTGAATCTTGTTATGTTCATACAAATATTTACACATGTTAAGTTTGCTGAAAATAAACGCAGTTGAGAGTGAGAGGACATTTTTTTGCTGAGTTTATATACACACACACATGTAAGATATACGCACACACAAACTTTACAAATACACACACACCCACTGACCGTGTGATGTCCAGTGCTCTCTGGACCTTGGCCTGTACTGATCCCAGTAGGTCAGCTCCCATCTTCTTCAGCAGCTGGGTGAGCAGGACGAACAGCCAGTCCTGCAGGTCTTCTCTATGCACCAGGACAAAATCCACTAGGGTCTCTAAGAACATACTGAACACCTTGGGAGAGACAGGGGACATGGGTTAGACACATTGTATAAACACACACACACACACACACACACACACACACACACACACACACACACACACACACACACACACACACACACACACACACACACACACTTAGAAGAGACAGAGGAACATGTTCATGCACACCAACATGAGTGAGACACACATGTACTATGGATACTATGAGATAGGCTGAGGGAAGCAACTCCATTCACTTATCAATTAACCAATCAACCACTCACTCTAATCAGCGTGCAGCAAGCAGAATTATGTTTTACCAATACACAATCATTATTCAGTATTCACTAAACACACATGCTGATTGGCTGTCACCTGCAAAACAGCAGGGACTCAGACACCAATCACAGGGCGTCATGTCATAGTGATGTCACAGCAGTGAGCTGTGACATCACCGGGTCGGTTAGTGAGTGAGTCTGTGGTTGCCTTGGAAACCATTAAATTAGCCACCCAGTCAGATTACCACTTGCCAGATTAATCAATGAATTCAAGATTAGTCTCCAATCAGAGTACCAGGTTAGTGTCACAACCACACAAGCGTTAATCAAACGTTAATTGAACGTAAAATAAACGTTGTCTAGACTTACTCTCTACAGAGAGTTCCAGAGGAGAGGCATGAAGGAGAGAGAAACATACAACAGTTAGCATCCTGGGAAGCACACACACACACACACTAGGGTGACCACATGTCCCAGATTGTGCGGGACAGAACCGCATTTTGGCCCTTTGTCCCTCAACCAAACAATCATGTCCCGTATTTTATCAACAAATTCAATCACCACAAATGTTTGATTTGGCGGGTATTTCAGTCAGACATTCCAACCGGTCTCTTGCAGTCACGTTGCGCTTATGAAAAGACAGGCCTATATATTAAACGGATGTGGTACTGGTGATGTTAAACACTTCTCCAATCGTTGTTAAGATCTGATATTCTGTGCGGTGCAAGACGAGACGTAGGCCAATGCCAATGTCATTTTTTTATATTTTCAGTGGTATTGTTAACAAACAATACCACCAACAAACAATACCCATAAAGAAAATGAGAATTAAAAACAGGTTCAGCCCCTGGTTCGACCGTGCTCTTGCAGAGTTACTCCATCTAAAGAATTGCATTTGGAAAAAGGCTCGGCACACACACTCAGGCTATCCAGAAGGCCAAAGTTAGTTACTTTAAGGAACAGTTCTCTCTGTGGGTCTAACCCCAAGAAATTCTGGAAAACGGTTACAGACCTGGAGAATAATCCCTCCTCACAGCTGTCCATGTCCCTTAATGTTGATGTGGTTGTTACTGACAAGGAGCACATGGCTGAGCTCTTTAATCACCACTTCATTAAGTCAGGATTCCTATTTGACTCAGCCATGCCTCCTTGCCCGTCCAACATTTCCTCATCTCCTACCCCTTCTAATGCGACTATCCTCGATGCTTCTCCCTCTTTTTCCCCTGCCCTGTTAAAACGTTTCTCCCTGCAGGTGGTCACTGAGTCCTAGGTGCTAAAGGAGCTCCTGAAACTTGACCCCAAAAAACCCGCTGGGTCAGATGGTTTAGACTCTTTATTCTTTCGTTCGTAAGGTTCGTCCTTTATTTAAAGGGGGAGATCAAGCTGATCCTAATTGTTATAGGCATATTTCTATTTTGCCCTGTTTATCAAAAGTGTTGGAAAAACTTGTCAATAATCAACTGACTGGCTTTCTTGATGTCTATAGTATTCTCTCTGGTATGCAGTCTGGTTTCCGCTCAGGTTATGGATATGTCACTGCAACCTTAAAGGTTCTAAATGATGTCACTATTGCCCTTGATTCTAAGCAATGTTGTGCTGTTATTTTTATTGACTTGGCCAAAGCTTTTGATACGGTAGACCATTCCATTCTTGTGGGCCGGCTAAGGAGTATTGGTGTCTCTGAGGGGTCATTGGCCTGGTTTGCTAACTACCTCCTCTCAAAGAGTGCAGTGTATAAAGTCAGAAAATCTGCTGTCTCAGCCACTGCCTGTCACCACGGGAGCACCCTAAGGCTCAATCCTAGGCCCCACGTTCTTCTCAATTTACATCAACATAGCTCAGGCAGTAGGAAGCTCTCACATCCATTTATATGCAGATGATACAGTCTTATACTCAGCTGGCCCCTCCCGGGATTTTGTGTTAAACGCTCTACAAAGCTTTCTTAGTATTCAGCAAGCTTCCTCTGCCCTTAACCTTGTTCTGAACACCTCCAAAACAAAGGTCATGTGGTTTGGTAAGAAGAATGCCCCTCTC